>NC_090053.1:2091341-2111341 GCF_038355195.1 Osmerus mordax | reverse complement strand
ACTCTTCTTCAGCTCGGCCCCCCCGGGCCCCCCCGGCCCCCCTGGGCCCCCCGTCCCCCGCGGGCCCCCCGGCCACCCCTACCAATCCGTTCCCCCACAGTGCAAGTAAGAACCCTGGATCCTTTTCTCCACTATGTTTAACTGGGGTATCAGTTGTGTGTGTGTGTATGCTTGTATGTGTGTGTGTGTGTGTTAATGTCTGGGGTTTAGGGGGTGGTGACTATTTTGGTCGTGTGGGAATTCAGGCTGGCATGTTTGTGTAGGGAGGCCTAGAGATTGGTGACCTCATGATAGAATGTGTGTCTGTGTGTGTGTAGGTGAGAGAGAGAGTGTGTGAGCATGTGTGAGTGTGTGTGATCTCATCCATTTGGCTATTTATATCCCCCTAAGGATAGTAAGCATTGTGTGTGTCTGTGAGAGTGTGTGTCTGTTTGTGTGTGTGTGTGTGAGAGAGAGAGAGAGAGAGAGCGCAAGAGAGAGAGAGCGCGAGCGAGAGAGAGTGTGTGTGTCTGGGACCCTGAGCCAGACAGTCTCTCAGTCCAGTGAAGGATATTAGTCCTCTGGGATGCAGGAATAAAACCAGTGTGCCTGGGCAGTGATGTGTGTGTGGTAATGTGGCACCACTCTTAAACCCACCATGCTGGAGCCTCGTGTAGAGGGCTTCTCTGCACATGCTCGGACGTGGGGGCTGTGTGGAACCATGGACCCCTCTCAAAACCTTTTTTCAGAAATATTTTTGAAACTTTTTTCACACACAGTGAAAGGAGAGGATAGAGGAGAACAGAGAAGTCTGAAACAGAGTAAAGCAGAGCAGAGTACAATAGAGTATAGTAGTATCCTCAACAAGTCCTCAATGATGCAAACTTTTTGTTGTATTTTTTCTTTCAACATTTCCAAAAAATGGGGAAAGTTCTTTTTTCAACCTTTTGGAAACTTTTTTTCCAAAACATTTTTGGGAAAGGTTCTACCTAGGAACATATAGAAAGAAGGTTCTCTGTGTGTGTTTTTAATTTTTTTCTAAACCTATATTCAAAAGTTTTTTTTCAAAACCTTTTTCAAAAAATTGGTCAAACTTTTTTTGTAATCATTCTTTTCAACCTTTTGAAAATATTTTTGGGAAAGGTTCTACCTAGGAACAGATAGAAAGGAGGTTCTCTGTGTGTGAGGCTGAAATCTCATCTCTGCTGTTCCTCTCTTCTGCAGGTCTGGGCTGCCTGCTGCAATACAGAGGGTCCAATAGGTAAGACCTCAATCTCTCTATCTCTCTCTTTCTCCCTTCTTCTCTTTCTCTCTCTTTATCTCTCTCTCTTTCTTTCTCCTTTCTCTCCCTCCCTGCCTCCCTCCCTCTCTCTCTCTCTCTCTTCTCTCTCTCTCTCTCTCTCTCTCTCTCTCTCTCTCTCTCTCTCTCTCTCTCTCTCTCTCTCTCTCTCATCAATCTCTTTCCCCCTCTCTTCATTCTCTCTCTCTCATTCTCTGTCCTTCTCTCTCTTACTGTCTTTCCATCATTCACCCCCCCCTCTCTTCTTTCTCTCTCTCTCTCTCATTCTCTGTCCTTCTCTCTCTTACTGTCTTTCCATCATTCACCCTCCCCCCCCCCCCTCTCTCTCTCTCTCTCTCTCTCTCTCTCAGTTCAGTTCAGTTCAGAATGCTTTACTGGCATGACAGTTCGGGTTGAGCAGTATTGCCAAAGCAGTCCATATTGAATGGACATTTTAACATATATATCATAACATTTTACAAGATTTTACAAGGAGTCTAACAATAATAATATGGCAAAATAACAGTAACATAGTAAGTTGAGGACTGTAGAAAAGTAACAGATGAATGCATGTTACAGTAAGATATAGAAAGGTATTAACAGTCATACAAGGTTGATTCACTGTCCCTCAGGTTGTGACATTTAGATACATATCTAGCGGCAAGGCTTGCAGTAGGCCCTTCGCCCAGAGATATCCTTAATTTCTCATTTATGTCAAGTTCTGTGTAGTTTACAATTAACTGGTTACATTTTTCCAGATATTTATCTCTTATACTTTCATACTTGTAACACTTAAGTAGGAAATGTTTTTCTGTTTCAATTTCCCCTGATGTGCAGTGCCCACAGATTCTGTACTCTTTAGGTAACCATGTTTTCCTTTTTCGATTGCAAGGGTGTGGTCACTCATTCTGTATTTTGTGAGAAGCTTTATGTCCTTGACAATATATAGGTATTCAGCCATTTCATATTTTCTATTTAGATCCCGATAGCAGTCTAAATTGTTTTGTGTCTTGGTTTCTTTTTCCCAGTGTTCTAGGTAGGAGTTTTGTTTTCTAATTAGTTTTATTCTGTTTGGTGTTAGTGAAGGGGAAGGAGGTGTGCCAGGCGGTAACTGTTTTGTTAGTCTCATAACCAGCTGGCACAGGGGGCTCCTTTCAGGGTTACCTTCATGGACTGCAAGGGCTTTAGATTGGATTGGATTGATTTCTTTCTCTCTCTGTCTCTCTCTGTCTCTCTCTCTCTCTCTCTCTCTCTCTCTCTCTCTCTCTCTCTCTCTCTCTCTCTCTCTCTCTCTCTCTCTCTCTCTCTGACAGGGCTGTGTGTGGAGTGGCCAGTATCCAGCCAGTCATGAGTGTCCACAGCTCCATGCAGCCTCATCCCCCTCCCCACCTGCCCCACCTCTGCCACCTGCCCCCTCACCTCCCCCCCCAGCTGCCCCCCCAGGGCCCCCTGGTGGGCCCCCACCCTGCAGGAGGAGAAACTGCAGTGCCCCCCCTTGGATGTCTCCAAAGCGCCACCCTGGCCCCGCCCACCAGCCCGGAGCAGAGCGGCATTTTGGACTGGCTACGGAAGCTCCGCCTCCATAAGTACTACCCCGTCTTCAAGCAGCTGACCATGGAGGAGGTGGGTGGGGCCAGGGAAGATAGTGGGCGGGGCCTGGGGCGGATGTGGAGAGGGCAGTGCATCCCTATCCCTCTCTCCATCCCTCTCTCCATCCCTCTCTCTATCCCTCTCTGTCCCTCTCCACCCCTCTCTTTATCCCTCTCTCTATCCCTCTCTCCATCCCTCTCTCTATCCCTCTCTCTATCCCTCTCTCCATCTCTCTCTATCCCTCTCTCTATCCCTCTCTCCACCCCTCTCTTTATCCCTCTCTCTATCCCTCTCTCTATCCCTCTCCCTATCCCTCTCTCTATCCCTCTCTATCCCTCTGTACAGCCCAGTCTCTTCACCCATCTCCCTCCATCCTCTTCCACAGTTCTTAGGTCTGACTGAAGAGGATCTGAATAAGTATGACCTCACACAAGGAGCCAAGAAGAAGCTGAAAACCCAGCTGGAGCTGCAGAAGTGAGTCCTTCACATGGAACAAGAATCACAATCATCAGAATAATGTGTTCATTTAGCACACGCTTTTATCCTAATCATTATATGGGGGGAATTTTAATCTGCAACCCCTTGATCTATAGTGAAACACTCTACCACAGAGCGATACCCATTCCTGTATGCTTCAATCTATGTAACATAGATATAAGTAGTGTTTAGAACAGTTAAGAGTTGTAGAGGAGGACTTTTGGACTGGACCTCTCTCATCTACCTTCTGCCCCCCAGACACATAGAAACCATCCTGTGTGTGCTCTCTGCACAGCTACACTATGTAGTCATACAGCCAGAAATGCCCTGACATAAAGCTACGTGTGTGTGTGTGTGTGTGTGTGTGTGTGCACACGCTTTAGTCATGCACCCAGACATACAGCTGCAGAAGAGTGAGAAGTTGTTTGTTTAATTATCCATTAACCTGAAGAGAACCAATCACTGCTGCTGTTCTGTGAGAGAGAATACAGGACTGGAGGTCGTCAATGGTTAACTGGGCTGAATGGTTAGTTTAGATAAGTTGTACTTTAAGCGAGATAAGTATATTGTTTGCATGTGTGTGGCGCGTGTGGAAAGGGAGAAAACACTATCAGCTCAACCCTGTTTCCAGTCTCCCCACCAGCTGGTTTAGCTGTGTCATAACCCCAGACCTGACATAGCCATCACCCTGTCACCCCTTCATTGTAGGTTATACAAGACCTCTAGTGGCCATGTGTGGAACTGCCTTCATCCAATACAGGGTACACAAGCCCAGTACCATGTTAGTAGATCAGGTTATTTTTTGCAAGAGAAGCTGTGTGCATGTACACTAAATATGTGCATGCATGTGTGTGTGTGTGGCCAGCAGGGAGAAAATGGAGAAGAGGTACATGGTGTCACAGTTTCCAGTGTCCTGTAGTGGAATCGCCAGAGTAACCCCCTCCAGCCACATCGGCCCCATGGCACACCTGCAACCTGCCAACACAGGTAACACCTACATAGGTAACACCTAACACCTGCACAGGTAACACCTACATAGGTAACACCTAACACCTGCACAGGTAACACCTACATAGGTAACACCTAACACCTGCACAGGTAACACCTACATGGGTAACACCTAACACCTGCACAGGTAACACCTACATGGGTAACACCTAACACCTGCACAGGTAACACCTACATGGGTAACACCTAACACCTGCACAGGTAACACCTACATGGGTAACACCTAACACCTGCACAGGTAACACCTACATGGGTAACACCTAACACCTGCACAGGTAACACCTACATGGGTAACACCTAACACCTGCACAGGTAACACCTACATGGGTAACACCTAACACCTGCACAGGTAACACCTACATGGGTAACACCTAACACCTGCACAGGTAACACCTACATAGGTAACACCTAACACCTGCACAGGTAACACCTACATGGGTAACACCTAACACCTGCACAGGTAACACCTACATAGGTAACACCTAACACCTGCACAGGTAATACTGGATAAACCTCTTTGTTGAGAAACGTGACCACCTTATGTGTTTGAGCATGAACATGTGTGTGTGTGTGTGTGTGTCTGCAGAGTTGCGTGTGGATGTAGACCCAGGGTCTTCCCTAAACAGAGACAGCAGCTCCTCTTCAGGGTACTCCAGCGCCCCCTGCAGTCCCCGAGATGTGGTGTTTGACAGGCCCAAGGACACACACAGACGTAAGACCTTCTTACAGCTGCCACGCATGTAAAGCCCTTCATCAGAAGGCCTTTTAACCCTTGTGTTATCTTCGGGTCATTCCGACCCATCAGTCATTGTGACCCACCGTCGTATTGTGACAACTTTACCGCATACAAAAACAAAGTGAAGCATTTTCTTTTAACCGTTGGGCTGTCTCAGACCCCCCACATTGCAAAGGTTAAAAGAAAATTATTTTTATTTGTTTTTGTATTGGGTAAAATTGGGTAAACACAACGATGGTTCGTTATGAACCTTTGGGTCATGTGACCCGAAGGCAGCACGAGGGTTAAATCAAATGTAGCACTGTCACAATGCCACTAATTCTGATTAATCTTCCACAAATCTCCTCTCCTCAGGTATGGAGTTGGGTCTGGACCTACCTGGAGCAGACAGGACTTGTGTCCTCCTCAGTCCCAGCCTCCCAGCCGGGTCCAGCAGACCCACAGCTCAGGTCCTCCCAGTCCAGAATGACCCTACGTCCTGTCTCTCTCACCCCTCCCAGCCTCCCCCCTCCCTGCCCCTGGTCTCCCCAGCCCCAGGCCGGGTGCAGACCTCCCCACGGAAGCCCAGGCCCCCTCTCCTGGGGCCTGGGGTGAGGCTGGAGAGCCTGTTCTCAGGCCTGGGCGTGGACAGCCCCCCTCCTGGGCTCCAGGACCCCCATGGCCCCAGAGGCCCGTCTGCACCCAGCTCCCTGTGCTCCCTTCCTGGGTTGGTGGTGGAGACCAGCACCTCCCTCACCTCCACCTCCAACACCCTCCACCATGTGTCCCACCCTCCCCTCTCACTGCAGGTGTCCTCCTCCCTCCCACTTAGGACCACGGGACACTACCCCTACCCCACCTGCCCCTCAGTACCTTCTTCTTCCTCCTCCTCTTCCATGTCAACTTTCCCGTCGGGCAGCGTGGCGTGTAGCAGCAACGGAATTCCTGTGGCAACGGCGAGCAGTGTTCCCATGGCAACGGTGGTGCCCGGACACACCTACAGCGTGACCAGCGTAGCGGCTGCGGTCCCGCCTAGCTCAAGCCCCTCCCCCCCAGAGGTCTGCTTCGCCCTTGCCCCTGGCTCCTCCCCCTCTTCCTCCTCCTCCTCTTCCTCCGTCTGTGTGTGCAGCTCCTGTGGTTGCCGGGGGAACTGCGGTTCGTACGGGCCCCTCCCAGCCAACTACGCTGGCTACTTCCAGCACCCGTTCTCTGGGACGTCCGTGTTCACGCTGGGGCCCTTGTTCCACCTCAGCCCCCTCCTGGCCACTGCCAGTACTGCAGGAGCCTTCTCCTACCCTCTGGTGGCACCGCCTCTCTACAACAGCAGCATGTCACATGACCCACAGCAGCCGCAGGGCTTGGTCCTGCCACCCATGCAGGGCTTTCTGGGGGGCGGGGGCAATGTGTACCAGCCGCATGGCATGCTGGTTAACGGAGTCGGGCAAAAGCGTTCAGGGAACGCGTCGTGCTACAACTGCGGGGCAAGTGGTCATCGAGCCCAGGAATGCAAACAGCCTCCCATGGATTCACTACAGCAAGGTGCTTACAAGTGCAAATGTGGTCATTTAGCAGACGTTTTCATCCACAGTGTGTTTGTGGATGTTGAATTGATCTCCACTCACTGCAGTGCTTACTGTGGTGGTGGGGATTCTACCAGGAGCAGGGTGGCAATGTAAACTTACAGTGTAGTGTATCTCTCCAGGAGCAGAGTTGGAGTGTAGATAATTGCTTGTAACGAGAGCTTAGGAAATAGCAGTGTGTCTTTGCTGAGAGAGCCTTGCTAATGAGCGTGTCGACGGTCTTTTCTGTTCTTCTGCCTCTCAGGGATCTTCAGACTGAAGTACACCCCCCACGCTGACAGCCAGGACTCTGGAGACTAACACAGCACACATCATGGAGCTAGAACATGCAACCTCCTGGTACTTCACAGCACACATCATGGGCCTAGACCATGCAACCTCCTGGTACTTCACAGCACACATCATGGGCCTAGACCATGCAACCTCCTGCTACTTCACAGCACACATCATGGAGCTAGAACATGCAACCTCCTGGTACTTCACAGCACACATCATGGGCCTAGAACATGCAACCTCCTGGTACTTCACAGCACACATCATGGGCCAAGAACATGCAACCTCCTGGTACTTCACAGCACACATCATGGAGCTAGAACATGCAACCTCCTGGTACTTCACAGCACACATCATGGGACTAGAACATGCAACCTCCTGGTACTTCACAGCACACATCATGGAGCTAGAACATGCAACCTCCTGGTACTTCACAGCACACATCATGGGACTAGAACATGCAACCCTCCTGGTTCTTCACAGCACACACCATGGGACTAGAACATGCAACCCTCCTGGTTCTTCACAGCACACACCATGGGACTAGAACATGCAACCTTCTGGACTACCTTCAATGCACTACAGACAACCAACACAACCTTCTAACTTTGGACATGGACTTCATCTGGTAATCATCTGAATCACAATATTTAATATGTGACAGTCAGGATGGTGAAGTGTCAATTAATCAGAATAAGAATCAGAAAGGGTTTTAATTGCCATGAAAATGTGCACAGACAAGGAATTTACTTTGGCAGGAAGGTGCAAACATTAAACATAGGAATACTGGGACATAGGAATCTTAAATACAGTAAATGTAAATACAGAATGAGGAAGAGGAGGTGAGGTGATGAGGAGGAAGATATGGAGTAGGAAGAGGAGGAGAAGGGAGGTCGAGGAAGATTGGGAGGAGAGAGTCAGAGGCCGTATTCACAAAACATTTTATCTTACTTAACAAGTAGGAACTACTTTTAGCCTGAAGATGTTTTGTGAATACGGTTCCAGGTTTCTTATTGATTTTCCTCTGCATGTGAGTCCTCGGTATAGGAAGAAGAAGAAAATGTTGCCAACTTTGCATTGCCAAAACTCATGGTTTATTTTGTATATTTGTTATTTTTCCAAACAATTGGCACGGTTGAAACAACCGTATGTCTATTACACAGATTTGAATGTTTTAATCATCGAATGCAATTTTATGAAAGTTTGATTTTTTCATGTTAGTAAGAGGATTTTAGTTAGTGTTATCTGTTTATGGATGTGTGTAACCTGTTCGGTACGATCCTTCAGTCATACTAGGAGGGAGCCTGTCTTCTGGGGGGTTAGGGGTGGTGGGGGGTTAGGGCTGGTGGGGGGTTAGGGGTGGTGGGGGGTTAGGGCTGGTGGGGGTTGTTGAAGCACTTTTCAGCTCAGAGCGAGCAAAAGGCTCCGGGGTGGAGGGTGGGGCCCAGAGCCAAGGGGGGCGTTGGGGGTTCAGAGCTGTGGGGTCCTAGGGTGGGAGGGGGGGGGGGGAAGGGGGTGCCCCGGGCTATGGGGGCCCTGGGATGAGGGGGCCCAGGGATGAGGGGGCCCAGGGATGAGGGGGCTGGGCTGGTCCCGGCCGGAGGAGAGATGACACCAGGACACAAGTCCTCAAGAAGAGACTTAGCTGAGGTGATGAGGATCACCATGAAGACATGAGGGTCGTGTATTTAACCGGGTGAATGTCGTGTGTATGAATGCTGATCTCAACTTAAATGATGTGGAGTCATTGAGTCCAATTTACTATGGTAACCATAACTTGACTATGGTAATCATAACTTGACTATGGTTATCATAACTTGCAGGAAAGTGAACTGCCATTTTGGTTGCTATGAGAGACATTGATGGTTTTTCATTGGTGAAAATGTGTCGTCTTCAGACGATCAGAACCAATCCCAGGAGTGTTTGTTAAAGACCCACCCCTCTGTCAGGGACGTCCGTATGAAACGAGAAATGTGCCAAGCACAAGACTCTAGTGGACAGAGGATTTAGGATCTATATTTTTATTCCTGCTGGACTGTAGTATTCCTCATGTGAGATAGGGCTGAATATTTTATATGAGCTCAATCGGCAAGTTTCTGAAAGCCGTAGAACCCTACGCTACCTTTGTTTCATCCTTCTTCTCTGACACCATGTTGAGCCAGACAGGGATCCAGGTCTTCAGCTGATCCGTATGAGCTAGAGCCCCCTAGTGGCCAGGATGATGAATGACAGGACAGGTGTTCAGTGTAACTACCATCTCTGTATCCACAGCTATGCATGTTGCTTTATCTTTACAACAAAAACAACAAAAACTGCAGATTTTGAATTGTTGGTGTAGAAACATGAAAGCCAGTAAACATGTTTCTTTTTCTGTCATTTTTCTATTGTTTTAGGAGTTATGTTTTATAAAAATCGCATCACAACCTTTGAAAAAAATTATAATAAAATGTTTTGATTCTGTACTGTAATTGCAAACATTTCAACTGAGTGAGACAACATATCAACTATGTCATGGCTGAATTGTCAGCATTCTCTTCCACTGCTATTGTACACAACCATACTGTTTCAATGTATTTTATTCATAAAATAGCAACATAAATACAGGAAGAGGAGGTTGTGTAATATTGCTGTAATTTTGAAGACTGAGGGCATCAACAAGGGGTCACGGCTGTTCCAGGAACACAGAGCAACCCCTCCACTACGACACGTTGTATGACAATGTTATTACAACCCTAAATCACATCTCCATAAAGGACTGTGGTTTAGAACGCCCAGAAGAAGCTTATGGACACATTTTACAATAAAATATAATCACATTAAATAAAAAGAGTAAAAAGAAAAGAGAAAAAAAAAAGAGAAAAAAAAAGCATCTAAACATTTATGTTGTTTAGAGGATTGAAAGAGAGAAACAGGGAGGGAGAGCAGGGAGAGCGGGACAGCACATTCTAAAAGTGTAAATGCAACACTAACCTTTTAGACAAACCTTCTAAAAGGAATCCCAAACAGAGCGTGTGACAGTGAGGCCTAACACAACGCTCATCAAGGGGGGGGGGGGGGGGGGGTGAAGAGGAAGGAGGGATGGCAATGTTTCCCTCCTTTGTTTCCAATCCCAGATCTGAACTGGCTGGGCAGGTTTACACACTGCAACAGCAAGCTGGTTTGGACCAATTCTAACAAAATTAGTCACGTGACAGGGAGACAGGGGGTTTAGTTATTCCTTGTGTTTACTAAGAAAGGACAAAGGTTTTTTTATCGAGTATTTCAAAAGAGTTCCTGATCCATCCCTCCCTTCTCCTATCATAGAATCTGTTAAGTCTCCTTATATCGTCCGCATCACTGATTTCTCCATCAGTCATGCTCTTCATCGTAGTGTTCAACATCATAGATTTATAAATTCAGAAGTAATTATTCTATCTGTACACTGAGGCTTAAATCTCTCTACAATCATCACGCAAGATTCTAGAAGCATAGCAAGCAGCAGTCCTCTCCTGAAGTTCCACGTATCTCCCAGCTTGTGAGACGATGCTTGCAGCAAGGCGGGAAACAAACTAACTGATAAGGATCATGGATGCTTCAATAAGGAGCTTCATCTAAACAAAACCAAAGAACTTAGAAGGTCATCCCATGAGCTGAGCTGAACAGGGGTGGTGCAAGGAAACTACAGCTTGCCTGGATGAATCAGTACACAATGAGGAAGTGGAAACAAAAATTCCTTTATGGCGTTAAAGACCTAAGCCTTAGTCATTCCGACAGATGCCACTGTGTGATCTATCACATGCCCTGGCACTGCGTGTATCAGAGAAGATTCAAACTGGAGATTCTTAAAAGGAACCCTGAAGGTTCCTAAGCAGTTGTTGATGGGTTTGTTCTAGTTCCTCCGGCCCTTTTCACTTACCCAAGCTCAGCTTACCCAACACTACTGCACACTGGGGATGTCTCGGGCTCCACGCAACACAGACGCTGGAAGTAGGACCCAAACATGGCTTTAAACGACTGACTGAGGTAGGAATCTAAACAGCCAATCGTGGTTCTGCTATTCTACTCCATCAACAGAACAAGCCACCTTAAGAGGACAACGTAAGATCAAGTGTATGGAGGGGAAAAGGTGTGGGCTGGGTGGGGGAGAAATGGGGGGTGATGGGTGGGAAGGGGTGTGGGCTGGGTGGGGGGAGGCTGAGACAGGGAGGGCTGGTTGGGGTAGAGGGGGGTGATGGGTGGGAAGGGGTGTGGGCTGGGTGGGAAGGGGGAGGCTGAGACAGGGAGGGCTGGTTGGGGTAGAGGGGGGTGATGGGTGGGAAGGGGTGTGGGCTGGGTGGGGGGAGGCTGAGACAGGGAGGGCTGGTTGGGGTAGAGGGGGGTGGGGTGGGGTACAGAGGCAGGGCTGGTTAGGAAAGCAGGAATATTCTCATTTTTACAAAAGGTTTTAAAGCATGAAGAGGAGGGCACCTATCAGCTCCTTGAAGTCTTGGCAAGGGGTTTACAGCAAGCAGGAATGGAGGGGGGCTGGGTTGGGTTTGAAGGGGGAAAGGACGGGAGGCAGAAAATCACAGGAGGGGGAATGGTAGTCATAGTATCATTGTCCAAACGCTGGTCAGGTGTCGGCGGGACGGAGTCTCATTGGTCGGCTGGGGTTCCGAAGGTCTCCTGGGAAGCGTAGACCATGTAGAGGAAGCCGTCGTCATCCTTCTCGCGCTCGTACACCTCGGAGATGGCGCTCGACACGGACACCATGCTGTGCCCGTTCACCAGCAGGAAGAAGGCTTGGTTGGAGTTCAGCTGGAGGCGCCTCCTGTGGGTTGGAGGGGGTATGACAGGTCAGGCTCAGTTTATGAATAGCTCCGTGTTTTTGAATTCAGATCAAGAGCTTGCAGGTTCAACTCCCCTCCGCCCTGCCCCCCCCCTCTCCCCCCTGCCCCCCTCCCCCATTCGAAAAAGCACACAAATGTTTTAGAAATGAAGACCAGGCTTCATGCGTTTAGGTTTGTGTGAATATTAACCATAGGGGTTTTTAATTCCAAAAAAAGGTTCCAATTGATAGATACAGAGAGACAGCAGCCTCTACTTCAGATGTAGTTTCCTGACACAAGGCGTCTAGATCATCTTTCATCTGTCGCCCACAATGATCTGAGCACAACAGAGCCTGCGAGAACCTGATCTCTGCTCAGATGTATTCAGAAGGAGCCAGCAGGTCTGTAGCTAGCAAAAGGTGGATTTAATTCATTGTGGATGGCGCGTCCTGGATATCAATAAGGCAGAACATCCAACGCATAGTTCTCTATTCTGATGACACTCTGCTTCTATGTGAGATAACACAAGGGTTAAACACACATATGTGTTAACACACAACAATGTGTTAACACGCGTATGCTAACTAACACACACACACACCCTCAGGGTTGGGACCATCCAGACATACCTGATGATTTTGATTAGTTCGCTCATGTTGACGTGGTCGGGGACGAGGAACTTGGTCTTGTCCAGGATTGGAAGTTGCTTCTCTCCCTTGTACCTCTCGATGATCACCTGCAACCACAGCAGCGTCTTATGACATGGGCATTTATGCAGATGAATTATTTGTTAGAAAAATAAATAAAACGTGCGCAGCGTTGTGACACACGTAAGAAGTGTGGTGGCACATGCATGTAGGATGGTAGTACACGCATCTAGGATGGTAGTACATGCATCTAGAATGGCGGAAAATGTTTGTAGTATGACCTGTAGCATGTGAAGCACATGTAGTGCGTTGGGTGCATATAGTGTGTAAGGGACATGCATGCAGCATGTAAAGCAGATTTATGTAGCGTGTCAGGGACCTACTGGGATCTTGTTGGGGTGCTGCTCTCGGATCAGCCTCACATCGTCTACCCTCTGCTCTGTTAACACACAGGAAATGGAACAAGGTTAGCCACTTCCTACTTCCTGCCCCAGATAAAATTTATCTGTCAGGTACAGCGAACGTGAACATATCTAAAAGGCGACCACAGACAAGTTTTTGGAGGTCTGTTAGGCAGTGCTTGTGTTTATATATATCTATGGTGCTTGGTCCCACAGAGACCCCTCTCCCTGCTGAACTATGACCCGTCCCTGGTGAACTTTGACCCCTGCAGGTGTTTGTCCCCAGTGTTAAACAACAGCAACCTCAGCAGCTGATAAGATCTCAGCATTAGCTTCTTTGTCCTCTACGGCCATAAAGGATAAACACGAAAATTATAACTTTTGGATGGATTTTTCTGGCCCAAGTATACTTTTCAACATGTCTTTCACATTTTGCCTGAGTACTTGTTTGCCTAGGAAGATAACATTTTTTTTTGCAATTAGTTTACAATCTGCACGGTTGTTTGCTGTATTTAAAAGACTTCAGAGCCAATGAGGAACAACAGTGGTGTCTGTCTGTATTGAACCGTTTCCCAGGAAGGTCATGGAGACAAGGGATCTCTGTTTGAGAGCTTTACCTCAGACCAGCCTGTCTCACTGGTCACTCCAACACAATATTTTCATTTTGTTTCACTGAATCGGCTAGCTAGCTAACAATTTTTATCTACATTATAATGTAGGCCTAGTCAATTATCTGTCAGCTTCCTTGCTGGTGGAAAAGGTCCTGAATGGCTGTTGTAGAGGTTTGAAATTAGCTGGGAACTTGGAAAAACTGCCCACAGAGCAGTGTTTGCCGACTGTCACTAAGCAGTTGCAGGCACATGGAACTCAAAACTCACTGTCTGGCAGAGAAACTAATCCTTAGATTTGAAACAGGATCTGCACTGCCTATGGCTACATATGTAAAACTTGGAGAATAAATCGTTTCTGCTTTTCTCTGTTGGTATTGTCCACTGACATAATTAACATAATAGACGCGGCCTTGGGACAAAGGAGTGTGCATCGCATCTGTACTGTAAAACAAGACGTTTTACTCGTGGGCTAAGCTAATGCAGTACCCTAATGCTACTCTGGCACCGCTGGTTAAAGGCCCTGTGGGCTTAAAATCGAGGAAAAGGGATATGAAACTAGCACAGTCGGGATGACACGACAAACGATAATTTATTAGATTAAGAACTTTCCTGTCAGCCTAGTACATTATAACCCGTTCGGCTGCCTGCCTGTCAGTCTCCCACCCCCCACCAACCCGTCCCATCCCCCAATCCTGCAGCGCACAACATTTCGACACAAGCGATTTGAAGCCTAGCCTACTTGTTTTTCTCCTAACTGCCCTGGCACAAATAAACAGAGTAGGCTCCAGCGAAAATTATCTGTGTCGCTCCGGGCGTATGTTCGTATGAATCAATCGTTGACATTTTATAGACGCCTTATTTTTTGTTTCGTTTTATATTGTTAACAGGCTTCGTAAGGATTTGGTCTTGTGTGGTTTACGTTTGTTACAGCCACCACCCCTGAACCCAAAATAGTAAAACATTGGAGCTAAACTCAAAACCATAATTGTTGTGCCTTTTTATCTCCTCTCCCGAAAATCCTCTTGCGTTGTGTTTGTCTTTTTTAACGAGAGATCGATGTTAAAGTGACGAACACATTTGGGAGAATTAGGTAACCATCTGCTCTGTAAACAAAGAACATTTCGGGCCTCTAAAACAAACTGAATTGGGTCAGTATATTCTACAATATAGGCCGACTTATCAAGAATAAAAAAACAATGTCATGACAATGTAACTCTTACACACAAAATAAGACAACTTTGGTTTACCAATACCTACCAAATGTCCTTCTTTGTTTGAAGGTTTTTTCTGAAGGCATTTTTGCACACAGACCAAACACCCGCGTAGTTGAAACTATACACTTTTCGGATTTTTAAAAATAAATTTAAAACAGAAATTGTAAAGTTATCGGTGGCCGACCAAAGCACAATTTGTTCGGTAGCTAGTCCTTCGAGTCCTCTGATGATCCCTTCCTTCCTTGAAGCTGCGACTCAGTCTGAAGCCAGCAAAACAAACGTGTCAGCTGATACATGACGTCATTACACCATTCGATCCGATTCGTTTGAAAGAGAGAGACAGACGGAGAGAGAGAGAGAGAGAGAGAGAGATACTAGTCATAAAAATAAAAGATGATCGGTCTCACCGAGTTTATACAGCCTACCTAACTAGTTCCATACGCGCACGTTGGCCTACATGATCGTGCATTTTTATGACGGTGATGACACCAAATGTATAGCGTCATGGTAGACAATGTAAATGAAATACGTAGGCTGTAAATATAGTTTACCTTTTTTGTATCCATTTTTACACAGGTATTCCTGATTGTTTTTCTATTTTTGTTTAGATAACATACGCTAACTGGACTCAAATAATCAGCGAAAAGCTCAAGAATCAAAATTATTTTTCCTTTCCCTCATTTCTACAGCTGAGGTGTCATCTGGTGTGTGGGACGAGGTTAAACCAACCTGGCTCATGTTTAAGTTATTACAGTATGTCCAACTGCAGGGAACATCTGGCGACGCACAGGTCCTATTCCACCACTAGGGGTCGCTCTTTCATAACCTGTTGCGCCTTCAAATAGAGACACCCAGAGCCAGAGAGAATGGCTCTGGCTCTGGGGACACCCTGTCCAGATGACAGCTGAATCAGAAGAGGTTTTAGAACCGCTCTGATCTACGGTCGTCTCGCTGCATGCGAGTTCTTGACGCCAACCACCGAAATACTGGTAGAAGCTTCAGTTCTGGTCAACGATTTTGTGTTTTACTTTCTAATCTATAACCACTGTTTGTATGTATGGAAAAAGTGAACAGAAAACTGAACAGAAATATATAAATAGGCCTAGAGAAATAAAGGAAATAAATGAATATACATTACCTGAATATTTGTATACAAATATGAATCGATCAAAGTTCTTACAACCTAGGATCAATATGCCTAATATTATCTCCTCTTTCTCTTCATCAGCTTCAAATCAAAAATGACCTCTACAGTTAAAACGAAGGGCAATTACAGTGTGCCGTGTGCTAAAGGTCTAAGTATAAGTCTATATAAAGGTATAAGTCTAGGTCTAGCCTACAAACGTCTGTTATGGTCTGTAAGGTCCAGCATCCATACCTCTTTTTTTTTAAATATGATCTGTGAAACATTCAGTTGCCATAAGGAGTGTGTCAGGGACTAGGGTGCTCTCGTCCAGACTTCACTGGTCTTCCTGTCCTGAGGAGGTTGTGTTTGAGGACAGAAGCAGCCCTCTCAGCGCTCAGTAACGCTCGCTCCCTTTCATTCGCTCAAGGTGAAAAAGGACCTTTGCTGCACTGCACAAAGACACAAAAGGCCCACGCAAAAGTAAGCAAAGGTTATTTCTTATTCATTTATTTATATGTTTTTACGTTAGCCGTGACCATGGGGTCCACTTATCTTTCTTGGGGTCCGACAGACGACAAAGGCAAACATTTGCTTTGAGACGACAGTGTTCGGACTGTGAGAGATGGCTGCTGTAGCCAGCATGAGCTCTGTTGCCTGGCTTGGCAGGACCATAGTAACAGGCCTGATCATGCTATCATATACTATAGCTCTAGCCCTTCAGCCTCCAACAAACACACACATACTCCACATAATGAGTTTTTAACTCATCTGAAGGACATGGGGGAGTTGACCCGGTTGAGTGATGAGAGACTGAGCAAGAGTGTGTGAAATACAGTGGAGAGAGAGAGTGTACGAAAAAAAAGACTGAGATGCAGAGAGAGCTAAGTGTAGTCAACAATAGCCCTCAAGGTCTGAGGATCCACAGAGAACGTTGTCAAGCTGGGTTAGCTTCGAGCTAACCATGCTGGCGGTGCAGTGTGGGTTGCTATGGCAGTCGTCATGGAAACATCTCACAACGTTCAGTGGGAGTCGGGAGTTAACACCCCCTCGTATTGTTTCCTACTTCTTAATGCATATTCATACCCACAGACAAGCCATTATGACACGCTTTTATTAGTCTACAAATCCATGAATTCATTCACCCATCCGTCTATCCATCCATCCATCCTTTTACCGCACAAAGCAATTGCATTAGCGATTCTTCACGGATGCACTCAGTCATTCAGTGGGATTAAAATGGATTCATAACCTTGCTTGATTGAATTGATGGTGATAGTTTAGCTACAGTAGAAACATAATAGTGTAGCTTATTACGAACAAGGAACAAATCAGTTTGCAACCATTTAAAAGCATTTTATTTAAATCTACATCATTTACAGTTATAAAAAAAAGAACCTGGATTGGCAGAAAGATCCAGAATCATCATTATCAACCCATGAGATACAATTACTGCAGATCAAAAGGTCATAGGTTCCACTCCTGTATGTTGCTTTGGATAAAAGCATCTGTTAAATGAATACGTTCACAGAATTTAGAGCAAGCGTCTTTAAATCATGTACTAGTTAGTACATGTTCTAGTCTTTGGTGCAGCTGCATGGGTAGCTTTGGAGGATACTTCAGCAGGGCTGGGTCAATTCAATTCTGAAAACTGTTATAAATAAATAGCTTTTGTATATTTCATATCTATTATATTTCATATGTATTTTATATCTATGCTGCACTATTTGAATAGACTGAAATGAAACTGACTTGACACATACCCGGCCAACACACACAATTTTACTGATATAGAAGGAGACTTTCAGAGACTTACCGTGTGAGACTATTTGTAGGCAAGTACCTCCCTGATTGCAAGGCACTTTGAGGCTTTTAGGGGGCATGACAAATATGTCAAAGCAAGACCCAGCTGGAGTAATGTTGAAAAGGACCCGTCCACTGAGGTAGACTGTGACTTGTTGTCAGAAAGGTCAATTTACAACAACAAAATCACTAGTCTTCCACAGTGTGCAGACCAGAGGGCTCATTTCCTGTCATCTTGAAAGCTGTCTTCTGTATTTTCTGTTAGCATTTGAGGGAAGAAGAGAGATATATGTTATTTAGCAATCATATTCACCTTAACACCACATCTTATTGAAAATCAGTGTTAAAAATTGAAACATAATCCTTTTTCGGCATATATTCTCATGCTGTGATCATAATGTTTATCTACTGTGTCTCAAACATCTCTGCAAACAACCACCAGCTCATCTTACAGACACTGTAGTAAGCACCTACAAAATCCCTTTGGGATCCAGTAACAGTATAATAAAATCTGAATCCTTCCTGGCCTTTCCAGAGAGCATCTCACACACACCTAAATCCTTGTCCCCTCATATCTAAAGGCTAGCTGTCTGGTGGACTCAGGGATCCCCTGGCCACTCAGGGATCCCCTGGCCCCCAGTCTCCTGGACGGTAAAGCAAAGCACACAGACTTCCAGTTTTAATAAAATTAAGACAAGTAAAAACCGTAATCTAAAGGCTTCCTTGAGGCTCTGCCAATAGAGACATGCGTATCTTTAGATGATGAAGGGATCAGAGAGGAGGATCAAACCCAAGCACTGCCTTTTCTATGAGCTAGGATGTTGACTATAACACACACAAACACCATGTAGCTAGAGGCTGGCATTGTTTCTCTATTGCCTATGGTAAACTAATCGCTGCTGATTTCTGCATTACCACCACCACCCCCCATCCAAATGAAAGCCATTCTGTCACATCTGAGTGACATGATCTTCTACTGCCAGGCAGAAGGTGACAGTAAGTGGGTGAAGGAGAGCATGCGTGCCCAGGACAGGGTGTTGGTCGTGGGCTAATGACACCATGATGAGGCCATGGAAATTAGTGATTATAGAGACTTCAGCCAGCAGCAATGTGTGGATCACTGACTGCTATCCCTGGCAGCTCTCTCTCTTTCTCTCACTCCCTCTTTCTCTCTCCTCTCTCTCGGTCTTCTCACTTTAATTCCCTCTTCTCCATTTCCCTATCCTCCATCTCTCTTCTCGCTTTTCCTCTCCTCTTTCCTTTCTCCATCTTTCTCTCCCCCCCCTCTCTGTCACCGCTCATTCTCTCTTTACCTCCTCTGTCAACCCCTTTCCTTCTCTTTTTTCCGTCTCCCCTAGTCTCTATCCCTCTCCCTCGTCCATCCTCATCGACATACAGCTCAGCGCTACCCGCCATGTGTGCTGCATGTACAGCAGATTAGTCTGGCTGGGGGCACACTGGCACAGAGCTGCAGTAACAAAGCAAACTAATGCTGTATTTGACACCTGGGGGTAATCATGTAGTTACTTTAAGTATAGTATTTAAGTACCGTCTAAAAAGATATGTAACACAATTAGCCGTCTAATAGACATGCTCGATTCTCCACACGCTTGTCTTGGAACAGATTGAAATGACATAAATAATTTGTTAATGCATATCCTCTGCAACGACATGAGACATAAGCGCATGAGTGTCCTCTGTAATCTTTAACTAAATACCAGGTCACCGTGGGGTTGGAAAATATAGTGGATCTGGAGATGGCCCTGAGGCGGAGTATCCTCCTCCTGCTAAGGGCCCACACACATACAGGTGCACACACACACCTAAGCACACACACACACACACAAGGGCCCACACACATACAGGTGCACACACACACCTACGCACACACACACACACACAAGGGCCCACACACATACAGGTGCACACACACACCTACGCACACACACACACACACACAAGGAGCCGAAGACCTTTCAGTGAGATCAACAAAGGCCTGGTGACATTTGGAGGGGGTGAAAGAACACAGGGTCAGTGAGTGCTCTTGCTCAACCCAATCCCATAGCTTTACTGCTATGCCAACCCTGCCGCTGTTAGCTTCACAGCTCACCCAACCCCGATTTTTTTATGAAAATTTGATGAATTTTGATTTTCTTCGACTGCTATTCTATTTTCTTCCTGCTTATGTTCATACATCCAATTTTTGTGTCCGTAAACTGGTACCCTAAAACACACCATGTGTATACTTTACTTTTCATTTGATTGGTGGCAGAAACCCTCCTAGTGTTCGGTCCTAGTTTTTCCACAAATCTAAAGGTGTCATCCCTACATACTACCTGTTAGCTTAACTGCTAACCTGCTGCTTTCATGTGGACGGATTTGTAGGGGGTAGTGTTGAAATAAAGAACAAAACACAGAACCATTCAAATTCCCTAGCCTGAATGACAGTGATTAAAACCAGTGAACTATAATAACACATCCATTTGCCGTGAGTCATACACAAGCTCTTGTTA
>NC_090053.1:2058385-2091241 GCF_038355195.1 Osmerus mordax | reverse complement strand
ACAACCCTTACACTGTCACACTCTGATTCATGTACCTAGAGGTCACACACACACACACACACACACACACACACACACACACACACACACACACACACACACACACATACACACACACACACACACACACACACACACACACACACACAACACACACACACAGGGGTTTGGTCCCAGTGTGTGAGATGAATGTGTGTGTCCGTGGGACTTCTTGTAATGACAGGGTTTTGGGAGAGGCACCCAGAGAGGTGGATGGGAGGAAGAACACCATCCGTTCTCATTGACAGAATGAAAACCTGTGATCGATTAGACATGCCTGGACTGCAGCAACCATGCCTCCCCACCAGCCTTCTCTCCCTCTCTCTGTCCCCTCCCTCTATACCTCTCTATCCTCCTCTCTGTCCCCTCCCTCTACACCTCTCTATCCTGCTCTCTGTCCCCTCCCTCTATACCTCTCCTCCTCTCTGTCCCCTCCCTCTATACCTCTCCTCCTCTCTGTCCCCTCCCTTTATACCTCTCTATCCTCCTCTCTGTCCCCTCCCTCTATACCTCTCTATCCCTCTCTCTGTCCCCTCCCTCTATACCTCTCTATCCCTCTCTCTGTCCCCTCCCTCTATACCTCTCTATCCTCCTCTCTGTCCCCTCCCTCTATACCTCTCTATCCCTCTCTCTGTCCCCTCCCTCTATACCTCTCCTCCTCTCTCTGTCCCCTCCCTCTATACCTCTCTATCCTCCTCTCTGTCCCTCCCTCTATACCTCTCCTCCTCTCTGTCCCCTCCTCTATACCTCTCTATCCCTCTCTCTGTCCCCTCCCTTTATACCTCTCTATCCTCCTCTCTGTCCTCTCCTCTATACCTCTCTATCCCTCTCTCTGTCCCCTCCCTTTATACCTCTCTATCCTCCTCTCTGTCCCCTCCCTCTATACCTCTCTATCCCTCTCTCTGTCCCCTCCCTCTATACCTCTCCTCCTCTCTCTGTACCCTCCCTCTATACCTCTCCTCCTCTCTCTGTACCCTTCTCTCTCCTTTTATCACGCTCTCTATACCTCTATCCATACTTTTCTCTCTCTCTCGTTCTCCATTTATGTTTCATTATCAGTGTGTGTTTGTGTGGCCTGTTTGTGTGTGGTGTGTGTGTGTGTGTGAGAGGTGTGTGTGTTTGGCCGCTGGACATCTTCATCGTCTCGCTAAGTTATTCCAGAATACCTTCCCTTTCCCCCTCACGTCCTGTTTCCGGCAGTCCCCCCCCGTCCCCCCCCGGCACGGTCCAGGCAAAACAGCAAAATGGAGGCTTTAAAGAAATCTAGACCTGGACAGCGAACAAATAATTTCATTTAGGCAGCACAGCGCTGCTCCTTCCTGCACCAAACTCCCTGGAACACAAACCTACCTCCTTACTGGCAGACAAAGAGCTTTCCTATCGGAGTACAATCGTGTCCAAAAGAGCCACATCTGACTTATATGAGCATAAAAGTACCGCGGTGTAATTTGATTACATTTATGTGGTTATGTGATTGAACAAGATGTTCTGATTGTGCTTGTAGCACAGAGATCTCTGAAGCTGCTGGTGGATGAGATGGTGGATTATTTTCTCTGTATCTGCCAGCATACTGGAAGGTTCTAGAATACAAACATTGATACACACACACGGGCAGGAAGTTGGCCGGTCCTCTCCTGCCCTGTGTCAGCACATCCAGACATGAGGGACACAGAGCAGGGCAGTGCTGTGTGTGTACTGTGTGTGTACTGTGTGTGTGCTGTGTGTGTACTGTGTGTGTGCTGTGTGTGTACTGTGTGTACTGTGTGTGTGCTGTGTGTGTACTGTGTGTGTTCTGTGTGTGTGTACTGTGTGTGTGCTGTGTGTGTGCTGTGTGTGTACTGTGTGTGTGCTGTGTGTGTGCTGTGTGTGTACTGTGTGTGTACTGTGTGTGTACTGTGTGTGTGCTGTGTGTGTGCTGTGTGTGTACTGTGTGTGTGCTGTGTTTGTACTGTGTGTGTACTGTGTGTGTACTGTGTGTGTGTGCTGTGTGTGTACTGTGTGTGTACTGTGTGTGTGTGACCCAGATCCCTCCATCTGCCACAGTGTTCCATGTTGAGGAAGCAGACAAGGACCTGAGGACCATGATTACTAATTCATCCTCTGTTGAAGATGGATGAACCCCTCCACCCTCTCCTGCCCCCAGCCTGCACACCAGGGAGAGAGGGTGGAGGGAGAGAGAGAGAGAGAGAGAGAGAGAGAGAGAGAGAGAGAGAGAGAGAGAGAGAGAGAGAGAGAGAGAGAGAGAGAGAGAGAGAGAGAGAGAGAGAGAGAGAGAGAGAGAGAGAGAGAGAGAGAGAGAGAGGAGAGAGAGAGAGAGAGAGAGAGAGAGAGAGAGAGAGAGAGAGAGAGAGAGAGAGAGAGAGAGAGAGAGAGAGAGAGAGAGAGAGGAGAGAGAGAGAGAGAGAGAGAGAGAGAGAGAGAGAGAGAGAGAGAGTGAGTGAGTGAGTGAGTGAGTGAGTGAGTGAGTGAGTGAGTGAGTGAGTGAGTGAGTGAGTGAGTGAGTGAGTGAGTGAGTGAGTGAGTGAGTGAGTGAGTGAGTGAGTGAGTGAGTGAGTGAGTGAGTGAGTGAGTGAGTGAGTGAGTGAGGGTGAGGGGAGGGAGGGAGGGAGGGAGGGAGGGAGAGAGGGAGGGAGGGAGAGAGTGAGAGAGAGAGAGAGAGAGGGTGGAGGGAGAGAGAGAGAGAGAGACAGAGGGTGGAGAGAGAGAGAGAGAGAGAGAGAGAGATGAGAGAGAGAGAGAGAGGAGGAGAGAGAGAGAGAGAGAGAGGGGAATGGCTCTCCTGCAGGGAAGGTTTAGCTTAGCCTTGTCTCTGTGACATGACATGATTTGGAGGTTTGTCTCCAGGTTCTGAACATTCCCTCTTGACAGGCTCCTCCCTCGTTGACAGGTCCCACTCTCTGCTCTCCTGAGTGTCCTCCCTCGTGGGAGAGGAGAGCGGCTGGTGGAGCTCTGAGCAGAACACCTTCATCACCACGGAGACGCCTCACGCATACCGGCACATGCAGACATGCGCGCGTGTACGCACGCACACACGGACACACACACGCAGGCAGGCCCATGTAAAGCCAGCATAGAGGCTTTAGGAGTCCTGCTTCGTTAGCTGATTAAGAGCCTCCACTTGCAGCTTCCCAGGCCCAGGCTGGGGACTAACTGGCTCACTAGGGGGGCAGGCTGCCTTACTGACTATGGGCCAGCTGGCCAGCCGGCTGACTGGCTGGCTTGGGACTAGGTGTGTGTTGGCATCTCCTGCAGTTAATCTGAGTACCTCTCGGCTCCATCCCTGGCAGAAATAGCTCTCCCTCCCTCTCCTCACCTCCACCCCTCTCCCTCCCTTTCCTCACCTCCACCCCTCTCCCTCTCCTCACCTCCACCCCTCTCCCTCTCCTCTCCTCACCTCCACCCCTCTCCCTCTACCCCTCTCCTCTCCTCACTTCCACCCCTCTCCCTCTCCTCACCTCCACCCCTCTCCTCTCCTCACCTCCACCCCTCTCCCTCCCTCTCCTCACCTCCACCCCTCTCCCTCTCCCTCTCCCTCACCTCCACCCCTCTCCCTCTCCTCTCCTCTCCTCACCTCCACCCCTCTCCCTCTCCTCTCCTCACCTCCACCCCTCTCCTCTCCTCACTTCCACCCCTCTCCCTCCCTCCCTCTCCTCACCTCCACCCCTCTCCCTCCCTCTCCTCACCTCCACCCCTCTCCCTCTCCTCTCCTCACTTCCACCCCTCTCCCTCCCTCTCCTCACCTCCACCCTCTCCCTCCCTCTCCTCACCTCCACCCCTCTCCTCCCCTCTCCTCACCTCCACCCCTCTCCCTCGCTCTCCTCACCTCCACCCTCTCCCTCCCTCTCCTCACCTCCACCCCTCTCCCTCTCCTCTCCTCACCTCCACCCCTCTCCTCTCCTCTCCTCACCTCCACCCCTCTCCCTCTCCTCTCCTCACCTCCACCCCTCTCCCTCTCCTCTCTCACCTCCACCCCTCTCCTCTCCTCTCCTCACCTCCACCCCTCCTCCCCCTCAGCCTGCTTGGCATTGCCATGTAGAAAGTTCTGCAAACCCACCCAGCCCATGGGGGATGGGTGTAGCTCAGTGATGGAGCTTTTTATTGCAGATGGAGATCTCCCCGGTTCAAACACCCCCCCCCTACATCCATTTGGATAAAAACGTCTGCTAAAGGAATACATTAGATGATACAGGTGGTAGAGATGGCAGGCTGTGTTCCCTGAATAAACACCAGGACCATCTTGGTCTCCATCTCCCTCCCTCCCTCCTCTGTCTAATAATGACTAGCTCATGGGGGTTCAAGGCTCATAATTAGTTTCAGACTATCATTACCTCAAACACAACTCTAGTTTCTGCTCGTATCAGCTTGACATCAGTGCTGATGGTACCTGTGACGGTGACTTTGTAATTATTACAATATAATACTGAAACAAACCTGCAAAAATGCAGACATGTTGTTCTCTCAGACAGCCAAACACACACACACACACAGACTCACAGACACATGCACCAGTGTTATTCTGGGCTCACATCCCACCCAGGGGAGCAATGCATGAAGCCAAAACAAACACACCCACCTCCTGTCAGTGGAACCAACACAACACTCCACCCAGCCCTGCAAGATCCATGACTAATTAGGGTCTGAACTGGTAGGGAGACAAAACAGAGAAGATGGAGGGATGGAGGGGAGGTGGAAGATGGAGGGAAAGAGAGAGCTCAATGTGCAAAGTTAAACTAGTACTAAGGATAAGAGTATGGAGGGATCAGGTCAAGGATTGAAGGATGGAGGGATAAAGAGGTGGAGAGTTGGTATGGATATATCAAAGGACAAAACCGAGGGATTGATATCATGAGGTGGAAGGATGGATGGATGGATGGTTGGAAGAATGGAGGGGTGGGGTGGAACGTTTGACTGATGGGGTGGAAAGATTGATGTGTGGGGTTGTGAAGGCTAGAGTGATACAGGTAGAGGGTGGAGAGATGGAGGTAGAGGGTGGAGAGATGGAGGTAGAGGGTGGAGAGATGGAGGTGGAGGGTGGAGAGATGGAGGTAGAGGGTGGAGAGATGGAGGTAGGGGGTGGAAAGATGGAGGTAGAGGGTGGAGAGATGCACTGCTACACACACACACGTAAATGCACGTACGCACAAACACACTTAGACCTGGCGCACACACGCTTACAGCAACAGATACTGTCCACTCATCCAGACAGCACTGTGTACCCCAGCAAACTGGTGGAGCACATCCACATAGAGAACACACAGAGGATCTCATAGTTGCACGCAGCTGACAGGTGGAACACAGAGGATCTCCTATACAGCTGACAGGTGGAACATAGAGGTTCTCCTATACAGCTGACAGGTGGAACATAGAGGTTCTCCTATACAGCTGACAGGTGGAACACAGAGGATCTCCTATACAGCTGACAGGTGGAACATAGAGGTTCTCCTATACAGCTGACAGGTGGAACATAGAGGTTCTCCTATACAGCTGACAGGTGGAACATAGAGGTTTCTCCTATACAGCTGACAGGTGGAACATAGAGGATCTCCTATACAGCTGACAGGTGGAACATAGAGGTTCTCCTATACAGCTGACAGGTGGAACATAGAGGTTCTCCTATACAGCTGACAGGTGGAACATAGAGGTTCTCCTATACAGCTGACAGGTGGAACATAGAGGTTCTCCTATACAGCTGACAGGTGGAACATAGAGGTTCTCCTATACAGCTGACAGGTGGAACACAGAGGATCTCCTATACAGCTGACAGGTGGAACATAGAGGTTCTCCTATACAGCTGACAGGTGGGAACATAGAGGTTCTCCTATACAGCTGAACAGGTGGAACACAGAGGATCTCCTATACAGCTGACAGGTGGAACATAGAGGTTCTCCTATACAGCTGACAGGTGGAACATAGAGGTTCTCCTATACAGCTGACAGGTGGAACATAGAGGTTCTCCTATACAGCTGACAGGTGGAACATAGAGGATCTCCTATACAGCTGACAGGTGGAACATAGAGGTTCTCCTATACAGCTGACAGGTGGAACACAGAGGTTCCATATACAGCTGACAGGTGGAAGATGGTTAATCCAGCTGCACACAGCTAACTAATCAACACGGTCAATCTCATTATCTGACGCCTGTTGGGTCTCTGGAAGGGCTCTGGTCATTACTCTGTTGGTCTCTGGAAGGGCTCTGGTCATTACTCTGTTGGGTCTCTTGGAAGGGCTCTGGTCATTACTCTTCTAATCCATTTGTTTAGTAACCCACTGCTCTTTTACTGCTCATGTCTAGTCCTCCTCTGGAGCTGCTGCTATCCAGCCTCCTCTTCTTCTGTGGTATAGGCATGACCCTCCAGTGGGCTGTTGGCCAGTCAGCATCACGCCAGGTGTTCTGACTCACAGTCCTGAGGCAGGGAGGCCCCCGCCTCTTCAGAATCATGACACGCTTTGTGTTCCTCTGAGGCGAGGCTGAGAGCATTGTCACGTTGCAGGAGAAGTGAAGGGGCTTCTGAAGGCCTTTCATCTGAAGGTCAGTGGTCATCTGCAGTGCTGACGACTGTCTCTCTCTCGCGCGCACACACACACGTGCACACACGTGCACACACACACACCATTTCCTCGGACACACATAGTTGTATCTCAGGATGTCGAAAACGGGAGGTGTACTAAGAGGGAAAAAAAATCAAATGAGAAGTTTTCTCTGTGACAGAGGGGCAACGGGAGGTGACCCGCTCCTTCTCCTCTCCATCACTGCAGCTCAAGGACCTCCTCCTCTGACTTGTTTACCTACTTACAGAGGGCATAACTCTTCTGTAATTCCTGCTTTAATTCTGCTGTGCACCAGGGGTAGCCTGACAGACAAAACAAATACATCCGTCATTCAGCCAATCAGCCTCTATAAATAAGTTCCGAGCCATTAGAGTGACTAATGCCTGTCACTATGAAGTGAAGGGGGGGGGGGGGGGGGTGGAGGAGAGATAGGAAAGAGGTGGAGGAGGGGAGGAGGAGGAGAGAAGAGAAGAGAGGGGGGAGGAGAGGAGAGGGGGAGGAGGAGAGGAATATAGAAAGGCCTGGTTTCCTCCTTGATACCATGTTATGACAATGAGACAAAGAGGGTGAAAAGAGAGAGGAGGAAGAGCAACAAAGTGGAAGAGTGAGAGAAAGGGAAAGATAATAGAGAGATAAAAGGGGTTGAGAGAGAGAGTGACTGATACTTCTTTCTCTCTGTAGTTGTGTTGCTTGGTGACTGGAGCCTGGTCTCCGTGACATACTAAAAGTCTTGATCATTTCTCAAATTAAAAACTAAAAAATACGTTTTCTGTAGCAAGTTGTGGTTTGTGAAAAGCCTAGAAAGCCAACATTGTACTGACGGCGTCCTGCACTAACGAGCAGTATGTAGTGCCATATAGAAACATGACTCATGTGCTTTAACAGGTGGAAAGAGATGTGGGAGGGGGAGATATAGGATTGTGTGATGTGGGAGGGGGGAGATATAGGATTGTGTGATGTGGGAGGGGGAGATATAGGATTGTGTGATGTCGGAGGGGGAGATATAGGATTGTGTGATGTGGGACGGGGAGATATAGGATTGTGTGATGTCGGACGGGGAGATATAGGATTGTGTGATGTCGGACGGGGAGATATAGGATTGTGTGATGTCGGACGGGGAGATATAGGATTGTGTGATGTCGGACGGGGAGATATAGGATTGTGTGATGTCGGACGGGGAGATATAGGATTGTGTGATGTCGGACGGGGAGATATAGGATGTCTTATCTAGAAACAGCAGCACCAAATAGTCTTCTGAGAGGGAGAATGCTCTCTTTGGAGGGAGACAACCTCCAAGAATATTTAAAGAGCAAAACATATTCCTGGTCACTCCATTTTACAGCAGGATGTAGACTTGATGCTCCCAGTCAGTCCTTAAAGTCTCTCACTTATTGAGTCATCAGATGGGATGGATGTGCAGGAACAGGGAGCCAGAGAGAGAGGGCTCTGCTCTGCTTGCCCATTAGAGGTTTGGCTGGTCGCCTGGATAGGAGAAGGGTTATTTTAGAGGACAGCACGGAATATGTTCCTCATTGAGATGTACCCCCCCCCCCCCCCAATACACACACACATGCACACATTTACATTTAGTCATTTAGCAGACGCTCTTATCCAGAGCGACTTACACGCACACACACACACACTTCCAAATTGCTCACACATTTATTTTTTTTATTTTTTACATTTTAGTCATTTAGCAGACGCTCTTATCCAGAGCGACTTACAGTAAGTACAGGGACATTCCCCCGAGGCAAGTAGGGTGAAGTGCCTTGCCCATGGACACAACGTCATTTGACACGGCCGGGAATCGAACTGGCAACCTTCTGATTACTAGCCCGACTCCCTCACCGCTCAGCCACCTGAATGTCCCTGTACTTACTGTAAGTCGCTCTGGATACACACTCAACTCAGCATCCTGTTGTTTTAACACAGCTAGATCGTTTGGATAGAAGGAGATGTCTGTCTACCTGTGCCTGCATGTCTGACTGCCTGTCTGTCTGACTGCCTGTCTGTCTGACTGCCTGTCTGACTGCCTGTCTGACTGCCTGTCTGACTGCCTGTCTGTCTGACTGCCTGTCTGACTGCCTGTCTGACTGACTGTCTGACTGCCTGTCTGTCTGACTGCCTGTCTGACTGCCTGTCTGACTGCCTGTCTGTCTGACTGCCTGTCTGACTGCCTGTCTGACTGCCTGTCTGTCTGTCTGACTGCCTGTCTGTCTGACTGCCTGTCTCTCAGAGGTGGAACTTAGATCCTAGGTGTTGATTGAACCATCTGGGAGGAGAATACAGATACCAGCTTATCTTCTATATTTGAAAGACTCACCAACACCTTCGTAAAACTTATTGTCAGCACACACGCACGCTCAGACACACACACACGCTCAGACACACACACACGCTCAGACACACATATACACACACACACACACGCTCAGACACAAACGCACGCTCAGACACACACACACGCTCAGACACACGCACGCTCAGACACTCATATACACACACACACACACACGCTCAGACACTCATATACACACACACACACACGCTCAGACACACACACACACACGCTCAGACACACACACACACGCTCAGACACTCATATACACACACACACGCTCAGACACTCATATACACACACACACGCTCAGACACTCACACACACACACACACGCTCAGACACTCATATACACACACACACACGCTCAGACACTCATATACACACACACACACACGCTCAGACACTCATATACACACACACACACACGCTCAGACACTCATACACACACACACACACGCTCAGACACTCATATACACACACACACACACGCTCAGACAGACACACACATGAAGCAGCAGGTGTATACTCTTGAGGGTGATCATCCACAGAGCTCAGTGGGCAATGGGCCTACCACAGAGCTCAGTGGGCAATGGGCCTACCACAGAGCTCAGTGGGCAATGGGCCTACCACAGAGCTCAGTGGGCAATGGGCCTACCACAGAGCTCAGTGGGCAATGGGCCTACCACAGAGCTCAGTGGGCAATGGGCCTACCACAGAGCTCAGTGGGCAATGGGCCTACCACAGAGCTCAGTGGGCAATGGGCCTACCACAGAGCTCAGTGGGCAATGGGCCTACCACAGAGCTCAGTGGGCAATGGGCCTACCACAGCCTAGTTTGGTCTCTGAGTCCTCCATCTCTGTGGGGAGGGGGGAGGCAAGCAGGTAGAGAGCATTCTCCTGTTCTCCTCTGCTAGGTTCTAGTCCTCACTCTCTCTCTCTCTCCTGTTCTCCTCTGCTAGGTTCTAGTCCTCACTCTCTCTCTCTCTCTCTCCTGTTCTCCTCTGCTAGGTTCTAGTCCTCACTCTCTCTCTCCTGTTCTCCTCTGCTAGGTTCTAGTCCTCACTCTCTCTCTCTCTCTCTCTCTCTCTCTCTCTCTCTCTCTCCTGTTCTCCTCTAGGTTCTAGTCCTCTCTCTCTGTCTCTCTCTCTCTCTCTCCTGTTCTCCTCTAGGTTCTAGTCCTCTCTCTCTCTCTCTCTCTGTCTCTCTCTCTCTCTCTCTCTCCTGTTCTCCTCTAGGTTCTAGTCCTCTCTCTCTCTCTGTCTCTCTCTCTCTCCTGTTCTCCTCTAGGTTCTAGTCCTCTCTCTCTCCTGTTCCCTCTAGGTTCTAGTCCTCACTCTCTCTATCTCTCTCTCTCTCTCTCCTGTTCTCCTCTAGGTTCTAGTCCTTTCTCTCTCCTGTTCCCTCTAGGTTCTAGTCCTCGCTCTCTCCTGTTCTCCCCTGCTACGTTCTAATCGGACATCTCAAGATCATGTGGGATGTAAAAAGAGAACGTGAATCTGTTGTTTTAACGAGCTTAACGAGCACAACGAGCTTAACGATCGTGACCGAACACACTGACTTCCACCTTTTGGGGAAAGGAAAAATTAAAATGATTGATTTTATTGAGCAGCATTGCTTCGTCTCATCCCATCTCTCACAGGAGCATGGTGTTTGTGCGTTTATGCAAAGTTTGTTTTTGAAGGAGCCCCTATTCACACATCAGACAGATCTGTTATATCAGTGGTTTTAAAACCATCTCAAGGAGCAGATGGTGTGTGTTTGTGTGTATGTGTCAGGTTGTGTGTGTGTGTGGATGCTCAGCGCCTGCTAATGCAACTCTGGCCTGCATTCAGGAAGTCTCGGACACATGCCAGGATATAACAGCAGCTAGCACTTCCTGTTAGACCAGATTAAAATAACTGGAGTGAGTGAGCCCAGGTAATACTCTCAATATAGTCATCACCATCTGGATGGGAATGGATCAATATAGTCACCACCATCTGGATGGGAATAAATCTCCGTTCAGAGGAGATTTGAATATGGACGATATCAGCCCCAGATTCTCCAGGAGCAGATCAGATTCTACAGTGGTACAAAAGTCATTTTGTTGAGTGAATTGTTTGGATGTGGAACAGTAGGGGTGACATCTTTTCCTGTTTCCCTGGCATCTGGGACTTTCTGATTGGACGGACAGTGACAGGAAATACGCAGACACAAAGAGACACGTGCACACGCACAAACGCACTCCGCATGATAGACAAGAGACACCCTAGGGCATGCTGATGCATGCTGATGCATGCTGATGCATTGCTGATGCATGCTGATGCATGGCTGATGCATGGCTGATGCATGCTGATGCATGGCTGATGCATGGCTGCTGTTGTTTTTGTTGATGTTGTTGATATGTTGTCTTCTGCACACCTCTGTCAAACTGCTGACATCACTTCAACTTCCCCAGTAAACCAATCACAGTGTAGAGTCAGAGGAGGAGACAGGAAGGGAGGGATGGGGGGAGAAGGGGATGGATGCGGCATGTGTGTGAGTGTGTGTGAGTGAGTGTGAGGGTGTGTGAGTGTAGGGTAGTAAAGGGAACGTCAGTTCTAACACGCTGATGGGTTTGAAATGAAAAACCTTGACCTGTCCTAACAGTTTAGGATCTGCTGTGATTGCTCTGTCTGTTCTGCCACACACGCACACACACACACACACACACACACACACACACACACACACACACACAAGCATACTCAAATGAAAACATACTCTCACAGGAACATACTGTAGGAACGCACAGTCACTCAAACACTCACACATACTGTATGTGCACACACACACACACACACAGAGGTATGTACATAACAAGAAAATTGAAGGCTGTCACCACAGCTTGGACTACATGTATTATCTGTCAGAGATGGGTCCTACTCATCTCTCTGGAGCATGTCCACCTACAGAGGGAGAGATGGAGAGAAGGAACGGAGAGAGAGAGAGAGAGAGAGAGAGAGAGAGAGAGAGAGAGAGAGAGAGAGAGAGAGAGAGAGAGAGAGAGAAAGAGAGAGAGAAAGAGAGAGAGAAAGAGAGAGAGAGAGAGAGAGAGAGAGAGAGAGAGAGAGAGAGAGAGAGAACGGGTCCAAGAATGGAGATGGAGGGAGAGAAGAGAGAGATGGAGAGCAGGATGGAGAGCTGGAGAGGAGGAGGGAGAGAAGGAGGGAGAGAAAAGAGAGATGGTGAGGAGGAGGGAGAGAAGGAGGGAGAGAAAAGAGAGATGGTGAGGAGGAGGGAGAGAAGAGAGAGTGAGGACTTGTGTTTTCTCTTGTAGACATAAGCTGTCATCACTCAACGATTCTCTTTTATCCTCATGTTCAGGCGGATGACTGTGACCCATCCTTCCATCTGTCTTCTTTTAGTGGTGTTCCTTCCTACCTTCCTTCCTTCTTTCCTACCTACCTGTCTCTGTACTTCCCTGTCTGTCTGTCTCTCTGTTTACCTGTCTATTTACCTACCTGTCTACCTGTCTGTCTGTTTTTCTGTCTGTCTCAACCCACCCTTATCTCCACCTACCTGACTCTACATACCCGTCTCTCTACCTACCTGTCTCTCTATCTACCTGACTGTACATACCTGTCTCTCTATTTACCTGGCTCTACCTACCTGACTCTACCTACCTGTCTCTCTACCTACCTCCTCTACCTACCTGACTTTAAATACCTGTCTCTCTATCTACCTGACTACATACCTGTCTCTCTACATACCTGTCTCTCTATCTACCTGACTCTATCTACCTGTCTCTCTACCTACCTGTCTCTCTACCTACCTCCTCTACCTACCTGACTTTACATACCTGTCTCTCTATCTACCTGACTACATACCTGTCTCTCTACATACCTGTCTCTCTATCTACCTGACTCTATCTACCTGTCTCTCTACCTACCTGTCTCTCTACCTACCTGACTCTACCTACCTGAGTCTACCTACCTGACTCTACCTGCCTGTCTCTCTACCTACCTGACTCTACCTACCTGTCTCTCTACCTACCTGTCTCTCTACCTACCTGACTCTACCTACCTGACTCTACATACCTGTCTCTCTACCTACCTGACTCTACCTACCTGACTCTACATACCTGTCTCTCTATCTACCTGACTCTACATACCTGTCTCTCTACCTACCTGTCTCTACCTACCTGTCTTTACATACCTGTGTCTCTACCTGTCTATTAACATAGCCTACTATTCCCCACTGTCTGCACTCTACACTCTCAATCTCTCTCTCAATCTCTGTTTCCTTTATTTTTCTCTCCTCTTCTTGTCACTCTCTCTCTCTCTCTCTGATACTCACACACATGCGCACACGCAGGGCTGAAAAGGTCACCTCTGAAGAGAGAAAGCACATGATTAGAGAGATGGATTGAGAGAGAGGGACTGTAAGTGGGTTGAAAAGGGTAAGAGAGTGTATCCTGAAACCTGATTGAATGCTGGCCTTCGTTAACTTAACCCTTACCCCCACTCCCTAACACACCCTCTTACACACACACACCTACACACACACACACACACTCACACACCCTAGACCCTCACCCATGTAGGTGATAAATGTAAATAAAGGAATGTCATCTCATATGATAACATGGACAGTCACATGGACCTGTAAACGATGCCTTTTCAACCCCACCCCAGTTATAACACCCACTTGACCCTGGATCACATTATACAGATCAATCCTCCTCTTCTCCTTATCCCCCCCTCCTCCCCTCCTCCTCCTCCTCTCTCTGTGCACCAGTCTCATCCTCTGTTCCTTCTATGTGATTGGATACGCTGGGCCACCTGCATGAGTGTGCAGGTGTGTGTGTGTGTTTGTGTCATATCTGTGCTCTCTAGAGAAAGAAATAAAGGGGGAGGGAGGGAGAGGAGAGGAGTAGAAGAGAGGAGTGTGGAGAGAGAAAGCGAGGGAAGAGAGAGAGAGCGAAGGAGGACAGCTATATTAGCATGCAGGAGGAGTCCACCACCTGCCACAGGCACCGGTCATCGCCGCAGCAACGCGCCACACAATCAGGGAAATGTTTTCCTAGTGCGATGGATGCGTGTGGTCGTCACTCCTCTTTCTGATTTACGCTCCGCTCCTCTCTTCTCCTCTCTTCACCTCCCCTCCTGCGCCAACACAGCACTGAGGGAGGGGGGGTGGGCGAGATGGAGGGAGAGGGTTAGGAAGAGATGTGGGGGAGAGGGGGTTGGAGGGAGAGAGAGGGGGGAGGGATAGATGGAGGGAGGGGGAGATGAGTTGTCTTGGCTGCTGGCGTTGTGGTCGATGTGACATGAAGTATGGTTAACGGTTGCCGTAGCTACTCCTCAGAGACACTCTGTCCCCCTCTTGCAGGGACAATAATTTACACTCCTGGGCGGCTGGCAGGGGTGGCAGCAGGGTGGAGAAGAGACATAAACAGAATGAAGAACCACCAAACCCAGCACCATGATGACTCTTAGAGGTCATTAGAATAAGAGATTTATACTTCCTCCTGTTGCTCCTACTCTGTGTGGAGCTGGGTATAGGCAGGGCTGGGCTGGGTAGAGGCAGGGGTGGGCTGGGTAGAGACAGGGCTGGGTAGAGGCAGGGCTGGGTAGAGGCAGGGGTGGGCTGGGTAGAGGCAGGGGTGGGCTGTGTAGAGGCAGGGGTTGGGCTGGGTAGAGGCAGGGCTGGGCTGGGTAGCGGCAGGGCTGGGCTGGGTAGAGGCAGGGGTGGGCTGGGTAGAGGCAGGGGTGGGTTGGGCTGGGTAGAGGCAGGGTTGGGCTGGGTAGAGGCAGGGCAGGGCTGGGCTGGCTAGAGGCAGGGGTGGGCTGGGTAGAGGCAGGGGTGGGCTGGGTAGAGGCAGGGTTGGGCTGGGTAGAGGCAGGGCAGGGTTGGGCTGGCTAGAGGCAGGGGTGGGCTGGGTAGAGGCAGGGCTGGGCTGGGTAGAGGCAGTGCTGGTAGAGGCAGGGGTGGGCTGTGCTGAGTAGAGGCAGTGCTGGTAGAGGCTAGGGGAGCTGAAGGATGGATGAAGCAGGGATGAAATAGAGATAAAGGAGGGATGAATGGAAGGAGAGAAGCTGTCCTCTCCACCTGGAGATCAAGGAGCAATAAGCAATCTAGGAGATGTGTGATTAGAGCACATGGTTTATGACTCACAACAGCAACTTGTGTGTGTGTGTGTGTTTGTGCATGCACGAGTGCGTCTGTGTTTGTGTGTCGGCAATCTGGTACTGTAGGTAGCATTAGTCATCAGGGTCGATATTACGAGGCCTCCACTGTGGTTTAATCGAGGCAGGGATCCCAGAGGCCATACAAATGGTTTTATTGATGTGATGTTGTTTCTTTGTTAGGGCATGTCGTTGGGTCATGTCGTGTTCATGCGTGTTTGTGTGTGTGTGTGGGGGGGGGGGGGGAATAGTTTTTTCTCTGTGCAGACATGTCACAATATGCAATGTCAGCCACATACAGTCCAGACACATTATTTAAAATAGACAGACTATAATTTCTTTTTGAAAAACAACAGCAACAATAATGGCTACTCAACATCGAAGTAGCACTTAGAGACTTCATTCAATGTGTGTGTGTCTCTCTCTCTGGTCACTGTTTGTGTAGTGTGTGGTGTATGTGGGTGTGTGTGTTGGTGTTGGCTCTGTATTTGTCCCCTCTGGCTAGGTTGGAGTAGCTTTGTCCTTCCTGCACGCATGTGACAACACACCACACACACACACACACACACACAGCGTCTCTGTGCTTTTTTGTGCAAATCCACATGGGCTGTAGTTGTGTACAGGATATAAATAACGCTGGTCCTACTTTGCTCCGGGCGGTAGAAGTGGCGCTTCCTCCTGGGGCCATGGGGTTGTGTCTGTTAGTCACCGTGTGCGGGCGCGGGGGGCGGGGGGGGCAGAGGAGTGCCCTTCAGATCCTCTCTATCGGGGTCCCACACCTCCCTCAATCACACGGAACAATTACATCAAAGTATTTGAAGAGAATCGAGGTGCATTCGATTCGCTTCGCGGTTGGCAGTTACAGGACTGATCCCTTGGTTGTGTTGCTGCGAGAGACGAATCAAGGGCACCCTGATGTTTGACAGAGTCGCTGTGGGGGAGGGCTGTGGGGGAGGGCTACGTCCTTTGTTTGACTCCAAATGTTTCAGGCGGAATAAACAAAAACAAAAGGCTTATGTGCAAGTCAACTTGATTATGGTTTAAACTTGTGATTTCATCCAGACTTGTTGTGGGTGACAGAGAGCGGGTTCTCCTCAGTGTCTGTCCTCTACGTAGTCTCTCCTCCAGGTAGTCTCTCTCTCCTCTACGTAGTCTCTCCTCCAGGTAGTCTCTCTCTCCTCTACGTAGTCTCTCCTCCAGGTAGTCTCTCTCTCCTCTACGTAGTCTCTCCTCCAGGTAGTCTCTCTCTCCTCTACGTAGTCTCTCCTCCAGGTAGTCTCTCTCTCCTCTACGTAGTCTCTCCTCCAGGTAGTCTCTCTATCCTCCAGGTAGTCTCTCTATCCTCCAGGTAGTCTCTCTCTCCTCTAGGTAGTCTCTCTCTACTCCAGACAGTCTCTCTCCCCCCCAGACAGTCTCTCTTCAGTACTTCTGATTGTGAACCCTGTCACCCTCCCTCTCTCTCCTCCTCTTATCCTCCTCTCTCCTCCACCTCTCCTGCCGTGCTGCTCTTCTCTTTATTGGGTCAGTGATGCTGAGTGATGTATGGGCTGGTTCTCTCGCTGCTTTAAACAGGTTTCTGAGACTGCAGAGAAGCTTAGTGCCTCCAGAGCCCTGTCAGAACCTGAACCTGCTCAGTCTGAACCTGAACCTGCTCAGTCTGAACCTGAACCTGCTCTGTCAGAACCTGAACCTGCTCAGTCAGAACCTGAACCTGCTCAGTCTGAACCTGAACCTGCTCTGTCAGAACCTGAACCTGCTCAGTCAGAACCTGAACCTGCTCTGTCAGAACCTGAACCTGCTCAGTCTGAACCTGAACCTGCTCTGTCGGAACCTGAACCTGCTCTGTCAGAACCTGAACCTGAACCTGCTCTGTCAGAACCTGAACCTGCTCTGTCAGAACCTGAACCTGCTCAGTCTGAACCTGAACCTGCTCTGTCGGAACCTGAAACTGCTCAGTCTGAACCTGAACCTGCTCTGTCGGAACCTGAACCTGCTCAGTCTGAACCTGAACCTGCTCAGTCAGAACCTGAACCTGCTCAGTCTGAACCTGAACCTGCTCTGTCGGAACCTGAAACTGCTCTGTCTGAACCTGAACCTGCTCAGTCTGAACCTGAACCTGCTCAGTCTGAACCTCAACCTGCTCTGTCTGAACCTGCTCTGTCACTCTGCTTCCCTGGTTGGCTGTTTGCAGCTCCGTCCTCAGTAATGCAGCCATCACAGCTGTACAGTGCAGAACACCTGCACAGGTCAGACGTTACTCAGTTAACTGATTTATTCACATCTTGGTCTGTGTCCTGGACTGAGTTCAACTTCCTCACCAAGTCTAGTTTAGCATGTTGACTGTGTTCATGGTTATGTATGAGCTAGGCATCATTCTGCTGTGTTGGACTCTCTTACATGTGAGACTGAGAGAATGAGCCTGTTAACTCCATGTGTGACGCCATGCTGTATCTCAGGCATGTCCTGGAGAACAGAGGGCTTACTAATTAGCATGGATAATCATGGATTCTGGGCTATAAGCCGAGAGTAATTATTAATTATTTCGACGGCAAATAGCAGTGTACCAGTGTTGACTGTGTAGTTATCTTGTGGTTTGTCTCCTTTCTCTCCCTCCTCTCTCTCCTCTTTCTTTTTCACTCTTACTTGTGTTGTCTTTCTCTTTCCTTCTATCTCTCTCTCTCTTTCTCTCTCCATCCCTCCATCCCTTCTGTCCCTCTTTCACCTCGTCACGGTCTTCCTGCCAGAGAACTCTTGGCTGTCAACCCACCATCTCAGTATCTTAATAAATTGGCTTTGTTCAGCCATTGAAGAAGAAGAAAGTGCTTTAAAATTATGTTTCCTTTTTGGCAGTAGCGTAGAATTGTCCCCTCAGCAGTGGGCTGTGCGGAGGGAGTATTCATCTCTGAAATAGGTTATTTAAGTCCTCAGTCTTACCCATGATACATTGCGGCGGTTGCTGGTGAAGGATTGATAGAGCTCTGAGGACAGCTGAACTTGAGTCTCTGTTCAGTCTCTGTTGAGACTAATGATGCAAAAATGATATACAATAAGTTTTAATAATATTAAATGTTCATATACATATTTATTTTTGATAAAATTCTCTTCAAATCCTGGTTCTCTGAATCGATGAAATGTAACAGGTGTCGTGTCTCTCGCTCACAGCAAGTCACTCTAGGGTTGAACACTGGCTGCTCTCACTGGCCCACACCACTAACCACCTTTCTAAACACCAGTCTAGTCTGCGACGCCACCGAAAAGCTAGCCGAGCCGTGGCGTGGGTGGTCTCTATTTATACTGAGGAGTAACTCTGTCCACAGAAGCTGCTTTCATCAGAAGTCGACTCCAGACACAGCGAGCTAGTCTGAAGGAGCCCTCTACGCGTCTTCATTAGTGCTTATGTAACATCGCGGCAGCATTAGTATTCACCACCACACCTGGACTCACAACAGGCAGGAGGCTAGAGCACATACACTCTCTACTCCACACCCTCACTCTCTCTCTCTACCCCACGCCCTCACTCACTCATTCTCTCTACCTCACACCCTCCCTCTCTACTCCACACCCACACTCACTCACTCTCTCTACCTCACACCCTCCCTCTCTACCCCATACCCTCCCTTAACACTCTCTCACTCTCTCTCCCCCACAGCCTCCCTCAACACTCTCGCTCACTCTCTCTCTATTTCTCTCTCCCCCACACCCTCCCTCAACACTCAGACAGAAAGAGACAGAAAGAGACAGAGAGAGAGACAGACAGACAGACAGACAGAGAGAGAGAGAGACAGAGACAGAGAGAGAGAGAGACAGGGAGGGAGATAGGGAGGGAGAGAGGTAGGGAGAGAGAGATGGGTGGAGCGTATTGTCTTACTATGAATTCATCACTCTGGGTGATATCCATCCTTCTATCCTACCACTTAGAAAAATTGATTCAAGCACTTTTATTGATGTGTGGGCCTTTAAAACAGTGGTCCAATATGACCGTTACGTTATCTTTAATCCACTACGTACATTAAGGAGAGACAGATGGAGTGCAGCCTGTCAGGTGAGAGACAAACTAACATGGCGCTGAACATATCTACCTCCCCTCACCAATGTAAATGACACACACAATAGAATCTAGGTGTTATCCAAGCTAGTAGCCCTCTCTGTCCCAGTGGTTCTAGTGCCAGGTTCCTCTCTCTGTCCCAGTGGTTCTAGTGCCAGGTTCCTCTCTCTGTACCAGTGGTTCTAGTGCCAGGTTCCTCTCTCTGTACCAGCGGTTCTAGTGCCAGGTTCCTCTCTCTGTCCCAGCGTTTCTAGTGCCAGGTTCCTCTCTCTGTCCCAGTGGTTCTAGTGCCAGGTTCCTCTCTCTGTCCCAGCGGTTCTAGTGCCAGGTTCCTCTCTCTGTCCCAGCGGTTCTAGTGCCAGGTTCCCCTCTCTGTCCCAGCGGTTCTAGTGCCAGGTTCCTCTCTCTGTCCCAGTGGTTCTAGTGCCAGGTTCCTCTCTCTGTCCCAGTGGTTCTAGTGCCAGGTTCATCTCTCTGTCCCAGTGGTTCTAGTGCCAGGTTCCTCTCTCTGTCCCAGTGGTTCTATAAGCCCAGAAATAGTCATCTTTTTATAAAGAGACATGGGGAGGAATTTCAGAGAGGGAAGAAGAGAGAAATAAAGAGAGAGAGAGGTAACGAGGAAGAAGGATGGAGACAGTGGGAGACAGGAAGGGTACAAGGAGAATGTCATTGTAGTCACAGTGAAATCAGATCAACCTATTAGATTGTGGATGCATGTGTAGAGAATACAATCCACATGCAGTTAGTTGATGACAACTGACATTACTGTTCTTTCCCGGCTCTAGTCAACCACCTGCATCAGCGTCTAATAGAGTTTGTTGTCACGTTCAGGTTCTGATTTGATGTTCATGATTGGAGGGTTGATGCCTGTCAGGGTTGTCGAAATGTTTCCATCCCGGAACTGTGTTTGTTTTCATTTGAGCTGGTCGGCACGGCGGCGGGTGACAAGGCGTCGAACACCAGCTTCACATCCCCCAGGACTCACAAGCATGCTCACAGCATAATGCATTCTTTAAGAGGACAATCTAAAATCCATCTGTTCTCTTCTGTTAATGCGACGGATAGTCGCCAAGCGGAAGGTTGGTGTTGGACACACTGGTGCACACTACTGCTTGGCCAGGTTTTTCTATCGTGTTCAATGTTCAAGGCCAGTGTACTCTGGTTTGGAAAGTTAATTAAATACAGTGATGCAGTTTCCTCACTCAAGAACAGCTTTACTTGCAGCTACGCAGGCCAGAACCAACAGGGATATTTTCAGTCCTGTGTGTGCGTTAAGCATCAGTTGCGTTTCGCACACTGGGCCACAGTAGAGGGCATTTAATCATGTTTTATCTACTGCAGGGGTCTCCATCCAGGGACACCTTAGCAGCATTTTTCTGGAATATGGGGGCATGGGGCACCAAGGGGGCAATCGCCCCCGCCCCCCCCCCCCACCCCCCCAAAATCCACCCTAGAGTGTAGCTTCAGTGCCTGCAGAGCCTGCAGGTTTGATGGCGGAGAGAGTAAAGGCTTGTCTCCGAGTGGCAGCTATGAGGAGAAACACTGCTTACCACTTTCAGACATATTACTGAATTATGAATGGCCCTGTCTCATTTATTTATCCTGAATTCAGCTGCGATTAAACTGCTGCCATGCCGCTTGGCTGATAAAGCTTCTGTTGGTTCAGTGTCAACCTCTAACTGATGATGGTCTTAGACTGACAGGCTGATGACTGGTCTGTCTCTCCCAGGTCCAGTAGCGGTGATCAGTGGCGAGGAGGACTCGGCCAGCCCCCTCCACCACGTCAACCATGGCATCATCAGCCCGTGCACGCTGGACGCCGGCGCCGACGCCGTGGTCATCGGGATGACACGCATCCCCGTCATCGAGAACCCCCAGTACTTCAGACACGGACACACCTGCAACAAGCCTGCCACCTGTGAGTCCTACAGCACACACACCTGGACACACACCTGTACACACACCTGTATACACACCTGTACACACACCTGCCACCTGTGAGTCCTACAGCACACACACCTGAACACACCTGAACACACACCTGTACACACACCTGTATACACACCTGTATACACACCTGTACACACACCTGTATACACACCTGTCACCTGTGAGACCTACAGCACACACACCTGGACACACACCTGGACACACACCTGGACACACACCTGTACACACACCTGCCACCTGTGAGTCCTACAGCACACACACACCTGGACACACACCTGTACACACACCTATACACACACCTGTATACACACCTGTACACACACCTGTATACACACCTGTATACACACCTGTACACACACCTGTATACACACCTGTATACACACCTGTCACCTGTGAGACCTACAGCACACACACCTGGACACACACCTGTACACACACCTGTACACACACCTGTATACACACCTGTACACACACCTGCCACCTGTGAGTCCTACAGCACACACACCTGGACACACACCTGTACACACACCTGTATACACACCTGTACACACACCTGCCACCTGTGAGTCCTACACCACACACACCTGTACACACACCTGTACGCATACCTGTACACACCTGCAACAAGCATGCTACTTGTGACTTCTATAGTGAGGGGAAGGAGAGGAAGAAATGTCTGAAGAGAAGATTATTCTTCTTTTGAAGCCACCACCCCCCCACTCCTGCACCCTCCCCTCCCCTGCACCCTCCCCTCCCCTGCACCCTCCCCTCCCCTGCACCCTCCCCTCCCCTGCACCCTCCCCTCCCCTGCACCCTCCCCTGCACCCTCCCCTCCCCTGCACCCTCCCCCAGTCTGATAGGCAGAGAAAGAGAGAGAAAGCAGCACATAAGAGGCTGCTCCTCTCCATTACCCCCCTCCCCTCCCCTGCTCGTAATGAACTGGGTCTTACGTTAGACTGTCCCAGAGTGGAGTATTGATTAAAGGGCTGTGTGATCTCTGTGACGCTCCTGCTAAACCAGGGAGAGAACCTGGGCCGTTCTGCTGAGTGGAGGGGGGAGAGAACCTGGGCCGTTCTGCTGAGTGGAGGGGGGAGAGAACCTGGGCCGTTCTGCTGAGTGGAGGGGGGAGAGAACCTGGGCCGTTCTGCTGAGTGGAGGGGGGAGAGAACCTGGGCCGTTCTGCTGAGTGGAGGGGGGAGAGAACCTGGGCCGTTCTGCTGAGTGGAGGGGGGAGAGAACCTGGGCCGTTCTGCTGAGTGGAGGGGGGAGAGAACCTGGGCCGTTCTGCTGAGTGGAGGGGGGAGAGAACCTGGGCCGTTCTGCTGAGTGGAGGGGGGAGAGAACCTGGGCCGTTCTGCTGAGTGGAGGGGGGAGAGAACCTGGGCCGTTCTGCTGAGTGGAGGGGGGAGAGAACCTGGGCCGTTCTGCTGAGTGGAGGGGGGAGAGAACCTGGGCCGTTCTGCTGAGTGGAGGGGGGAGAGAACCTGGGCCGTTCTGCTGAGTGGAGGGGGGAGAGAACCTGGGCCGGGGCAGGAAATAACATCAAAACCTTCACATTGAGTTTTTATCGAATGTTTCGGCGTAAGGTGTTAAGTAAGTGGGTAGTTTGATGGATTTCAGATGTGAGTGTTTGTGTGTGTGAGTCGGTAGTTGTTGATGGATTTCAGTTGTGACTTTGTGTGTTTTAAGTGTCAAGTTTATGTGCCATTTGTTACAAGTACAGGTGCTTAGTAATTCTTGGTTCTGCTCCTTTCAGCTCGAGGGAGGTGGGAGGGGGGCTGTTAGTGGGGCAAGGGATGGTGTGTGTGTTTCTTTAAGTTGCTCTTTAAGACTTCCCAGGAAAACCTAGTCTCTTCATTTGTCCTTGTAGACTGTTAAACCATCCAAAGAGATTTATTCACACAATCAATGGGCAGAGAAAAAAAAAGTATTTTATCCACACACACACACAGATGCCCGTACACACACACACACACACACACACACACACACACACACAGACACAGCTCTGCTTCCTCTGAGTCAACCAGCAAAAACAAACAATTTATCTTGTATGTTGGAAAACAAACATCCACCCATCCACACGCACATACACACACACACACATGCATACAGGCTAGGCACAGGACGTGGTAATCAACGCTATTAGCAGGTGTTTATGAGCAGAAGGCAGTATTCGGACCTCTAGAGTAAATGGACTGGTAAATGGACTGCATTTATATAGCGCTTTTCTACCTTAGTGGCACTCAAAGTGCTTTACAATGTTTGCCTCTCATTCACCCATTCATACTCTCTCACTCACATATACCGACGGCAGCGAGCTGCCATGCAAGGCACCAAACCTGCCCATCGGGAGTAACTTGGGGTTCAGAGTCTTGCTCAAGGATACTTCGGCACATGACCTAGGAGGAGTCGGGGATCGAACTGCCAACCTTGCGATTAACAGACGACCCTCTCTACCCCCTGAGCCACAGCCGCCCCAAGCGGCTACAGCTCTCAGCCATGTCACTCTTCTAAACAACAGAACTGTAGGAGATGATTGACTGCTAGAGAAATTAGAAGGAAATGAAAGTATTTTTACTGGAGATTTTACTGGCTCTGCTCTCTGTCTAGCTTTCAATACAAGCATTTGTGTAGGGGTGGCTATGGCTCAGTGGTAGAGCATTCATCTGCAGATCAAGAGTTCGCAAGTTCAATTCCCTCTCTGTATGTTCCTCAGGATAAAAGGGCTTACCAGGAGAACACAGTGTTAGTTTTCTCCTCAGTGCAGATCATCTTCTCATCCTGCGTCCGTGTGTCTGTCCTCCGGCGCCACGCTGGAGCCGCGCTGGAGCCGCGCTGGGGCCGCGCTGGGGCCGCGCTGGGGCCGCGCTGGGGCCGCGCTGGGGCCGCGCTGGAGCCGCGCTGGGGCCGCGCTGGGGCCGCGCTGGGGCCGCGCTGGGGCCGCGCTGGGGCCGCGCTGGGGCCGCGCTGGGGCCGCGCTGGGGCCGCGCGGGAGCCGCGCGGGAGCCGCGCTAGTCTGGCAGAGTTCAGAGGGCAGCCAGTCAGCCTGTGATGAGGATGAGATGAGAACCAGGCGGGAAAACAAGGCGTAATCGTCAGGGGTCGCGAGGCGGCGCTGGCATAATTGGAGAGAGGGTCGTCCTGTTGTTTCTGTCCTCGGTGGTTGGCGGCCAAGGGGGGCGGTAGAACAGGTCTCCATGGCAACTGTTACATTTCCCATGGTGATTGTATCCGAACGAGCGGTTTTGAGAGCGTTTGAACTTGGAATCGACTGAAATGTGGTTGCCAGAATGTTTAACATCTGGGAGTGCAGTCACACACTAATTAGGAAGCAGACTGAGTGATCATAACTCCTGCTGTTTGTGTGTGTGTGTGTGTGTGTGTGTGTGTGTGTGACATGCAGCGAGACACATACATGCACACATTTCTAACTGTGCGTAACTACACTCCATCATGGTGCAGCTTACTAGGTCATGTAGTAACTACACACAGCTTTCTGCTGCTGCTCCTGGTTGTAAACATGCTCCTGGTTGTAAACATTCTCCTGGTTGTAAACATGCTCCTGGTTGTAAACATTCTCCTGGTTGTAAACATTCTCCTGGTTGTAAACATTCTCCTGGTTGTAAACATGCTCCTGGTTGTAAACATTCTCCTGGTTGTAAACATTCTCCTGGTTGTAAACATGCTCCTGGTTGTAAACATGCTCCTGGTTGTAAACATTCTCCTGGTTGTAAACATTCTCCTGGTTGTAAACATTCTCCTGGTTGTAAACATGCTCCTGGTTGTAAACATTCTCCTGGTTGTAAAAATGCTCCTGGTTGTAAACATTCTCCTGGTTGTAAACATGCTCCTGGTTGTAAACATGCTCCTGGTTGTAAACATGCTCCTGGTTGTAAACATGCTCCTGGTTGTAAACATGCTCCTGGTTGTAAACATGCTCCTGGTTGTCTTCCTGCAGACGTCCAGCACATCAAGCGTCGTGACATCATCCTGAAGCGGGAGCTGGGGGAGGGGGCCTTCGGGAAGGTCTTCCTGGCAGAGTGCTACAACCTGAGCCCAACCAAGGACAAGATGCTGGTGGCTGTCAAAGTAAGAGAGAGAGACCTCCTGCCCTCGTCTTCACCCCTCCTCTCTTTCTCTCTCCCCTCCTCTCCTCTTCTGTTCTCCTTCCCTCCCCCCTCTCTTCTATCCCTCCTCTCCTCCCCCCTCTTTTCTCCTCCCCTCTTGTCTGCCACTGCAGCCTGGCTGGGGGGGATGTTGGTGAGCCAGATAGGGCCTCCATTACCCATGGCCCCGCAGGGCCACCCTGTGCCCTCTGGAGTCTTTAGTTACACCAGACATGGACACCCAGGTCAGGGCCCCTGCCCGGATCCCCACCCGACCCATGTCAACCTGATCCTGGGTTGTGTGTGGGGGTTGTAGGGCGCCCAGGCACAGACGTCTTAGCTGGATCGATGAAGCGGGCGAGGACTGTGTCTGGATCAATAATGATACTAATGATTGTTGGGGTCAACATGTGGAGCATGTTCACTGTAGCTAGTCTCAGTGTGGCACACTGACAGCACAAGATCTCTTTTCTTCACTCTCACACTCCTCTTTTCCTCTATCTTTCTCCCTCCCTCCCCTTTCTCCTTCCCTCCCTCCCCTTTCTCCCTCCCTCCCTCCCTCCCTCCCTTCCACCCTCCCCTCCCTCCCTCCCTCCCGTCCCTCCCTCCCTACACACTCTCATGTGCGTGAGTGTGACATTAAACAAATCCTCAGAGCAGATTACACATAGAGGCCTTGTCTTTTGGTGAGATTTGAGATGGATCTGTCAAATGGATTAAATTATAACAAACTAATTATTCAGTGGTTACCATGCTGTAGTATCACTTGTTTGATAGTGTTCAGCCCACACAAGCACTTTCCCTCTCTGGGTTGTTAGAGCATGGAGGTGATGGCTTATATAGACCCCTCCCATGGGACCGGCTGCATCGTCCTGCTTAAGCACTCCAGTTCAGAGGCAACCAGCAGCCCACTCCCTAACAACATGGAGGAGAAAACCTTTTAAATGTTAAAGCGATCGATACATGTGCACCGAAATCAATAGCCATCTTAAGGGAATCCCCTCAAAGCCACACACACACACACATACTGTATACACACATAAACCACAAACCACAGAAAAACTAGAGCGTCTGGGGCATAGAGGACAGCAGCTCAAGCGGGATATTTACCAATCTAAGAAACACGGAGCTCATCAATAAAGGTACCTGAAATCACAATGTCACCTGACATAAGAGAGGAGAAGTTTGGCGGTGCGTACACGTCTCATGAAGAACAGGTAATGAAATGTCAGAAGGCTTATAGGACATCTTAACATCTTAACAAAGTCAATTACCTGGTGATTGTCTGGCTGGGTGCGCTGCTGGTTGCAGGGTCATTCTGACATCCTGTCAGAAGTGCCTCTTCTGTGGGATTGCTTCTCCTGAATGACGGGAGCAGGGACTGTGACCGTGCTGTTCATTATCTAGCCTCGGAACACATCCAGGGTCCCGAAAATCTCTGAAATCTTTGATATCAAATGTTACTTGTATATCCCATTTTACAAGCAATGCCATTGAGAGCTTCACAGATGCCCACATATCGGCACATATAACCCAAACCCTCAAATCCATCTCCTCCATTTGATTCGGCGTGATCTGATCTGCGGTATCTCAGTGTGAGGATAAGAACTCCGTTATCACACGGCCTGCCACTCACAAGCTGTCTGGGGGCGTAGAGGTGGTGTTCTCTCCACACCTCTACCAAGCCCCTCTAACGAGCCCCTCTGCCTCCAGACGCTGAAGGACCTCTCTAACGAGCCCCTCTACCTCCAGACCCTGAAGGACCCCACCCTGGCGGCCAGGAAGGACTTCCAGAGGGAGGCGGAGCTTCTTACCAACCTGCAGCACGAGCACATTGTCAAGTTCTACGGCGTGTGCGTGGACGGAGACCCGCTTATCATGGTGTTTGAGTACATGAAGCACGGAGACCTCAATAAGTTCCTGAGGTAAGGAGGACCTGGGGAGGAACTGGTGGACCCTGTGGGGGGGGGGGGGGGGGCTACAGCATCGTCTGCCAATCAAGAGGTTTAAGGTTCAAATCCCCCATCTGCTAAATGAATACATTGTGTGTTATCAATGCCCAGTAGTTCATTTGTGTGTGTTTAGGGATGCTCATAGTCCCTTTGTAATTTCCTACATGCAAGTCCCTCCCAGTCTCTCTATGTGAGCACCCCGAATCCTCAGTGATGGATGACTGTGTTCGAGAGAAGCTGCCTTTAAGAAACGAGGAAACTGTTTGACTTGTTCCCCTCTAACCTAGTGTAAACATCCCCTTTCCCCGCTGTATGAACACACACACACACACAGAGATGTAACCCTGCACTTCTAACCCACTCTGCTGTCACCGTGTATTTTGTGGTGACAAAGGAAACTGTGTCAAGAATGCAAATGAGATGGATTATCTCTGTCATGATTGGATGTTATTGAATCCCAGGATGCTTTGCGGTAGCAGGGAACATTGGTTGTGCGAGAGTGAGGCAGAGCTGACAGACGTCCCTGCTTGTAGCGCCAGTGCAAATTTCATGACAGTAATTGCGTTTTCATTAATGTGTTGGCATCAATTCATGCAGAGATCTCATTCGGTTTGCACCCAGTGCCCCTGGCACAATGATGACAACGTTGAACTTCCTCTATCAATTAAGCCTTGTCGTGAAATTCATTGGACCAGATGTCTGGTCAGACAAAGCTTCAAACATATTTTATTACATGACTGTTGCCTCGACCTGCACCGCTCTGCCACACACATGAATTGATTCAAAGAACGATCTGTAATTACATTATATTGTTATGACATGGCAATTAAGGGTTTCCTGTGTATGGCCTAATTATAGCACAATTGCAGAGCTATGAGACCTGAATACGGTTAAGTGCCTCATGAATATTTTAATGGTTATTGTGTTTCTCATATACCATGAACTTGAGGCCTGATTGGTCATTGTGTTTCTCTTACAACATGAACCCACGTCCTGATTGGTTGTTTACCCCATGGTCCCTCCCCCAGAGCCCACGGGCCAGACGCCATGATCCTGGTTGACGGACAGCCCCTGCAGACCAATGGGGAGCTGGGCCTGTCCCAGATGCTGCACATCGCCAGCCAGATCGCGGCGGGGATGATGTACCTGTCGTCCCAGCACTTTGTGCACAGAGACCTGGCCACCAGGAACTGTCTGGTGGGGAACGGACTGCTGGTGAAGATCGGAGACTTCGGGATGTCCAGGGACATCTACAGCACGGACTACTACCGGGTGAGAAGCTACACTGTAAGCTACCTCCGTCGCTAGGGTGGGGAGGGGATGGTTGCTAGGGTGAGGATGGGATGGTTGCTAGGGTTAGGCGCTACAGAGTGAGCTACCATCGTCGCTAGGATGATGAGGGTTACTATGGTGAGGGTTACTAGGGTGGGGGTGGTTACTTGGGTGGGGGTGGTTACTAGGTTGGGGTGGTTGCTAGGATTGGGATGCATCCATCCTGTGTGAATGTTTCTGATTGATCTGTAGCTGGGGAAGGAAGGGTTCTAGGTGTGTGTCAGGTGATGGTAGGGGTGTGATTTGGACTCCTCCTACCTCACCTCTCAGCACAGCGTCCATGTGGATCCATGTGGCTCCAACACAGAGGAGGAACATTATACCGACGTCACTCCAAGTCGACAGAGGGTTGTTGTGAGTCGTCTGGCTGTCCAGTGTGCAGATCAGGGCTGCAGGTGGAGGGTGTGTAACCTAAGCAGATAGCATCACTTTGGGAGGCCAGGCAGCCATTACACAGACATCATCAGCGTATCCCAGGGGGACTCGCTATTCCCTAATTACCGTAGTGGGAAATGCATTACAGTACACGACCGTTACTAAGGTCTGATTGCTCTTTGCAACAAGCAGCTTAGTAAAGACCTGTATCAGTTAAGAGGCAGGGCTACCAGCAAGAGACATCAGGCAGTCACCCAAGAGGATGGAGGAAGTCGAGATGACATTTGCAATAAAACGGTTCCGTTTTGTTGTCCAACTGTTGGCTTGGATAGTGACTACCTAACTTTATTATGTCAGAAACTTCCTGTCTTACTGACTTCCTTTCTGACTCACTACACGTTTCCTGTTTGGACATGTGGGGTATAGAAGAAACCCAAAAGGAAGAAAACAGAACCGAATAAATAGTCCTTTGTTCTCAAACACATGAGCTAGTCCTGTTTGTGAAAACCGGGGAAGGGGCCTCTGGACCAGGGTCTGTTGGACCCCAGCCTCTCCGTAGCCACAGCCGGCTGAGGGTGAAGCCTCTGCCACAGCAAACAGCCCAGGGGCCCTGACTACCCTGAACCCCTTCCCTGGAACCTGGAGATCACAACTCAGGGCCAGGAACTCATCTCGCTACCACTGCCCTCACATGGTGGTGGGGGGCCTGGTTTCCCTGCTAGGAGCCCCAGGATGAGGGCCTGTTTGTGGGCTCCGCCGCCACATAAGGAGCCCTCCTCCAGGCTCCTTATGTGGCGGCACCGTTAGAGTCATCAGTCCCCATCTGTCGAGGGCAGACCAGACAGGAGGCTCCTGATGACAGCCAGAGCATCACCTGTCTGCTGGATAGTTAATCGCTTAACAATCCTTGCACTGAAAGCATGTACAATCTCATGGAAATGTTCATCTTTAACAACCTTTAAACAGCTGAACGCATCAGAAACTGAGCCAGCTGGTTTTAGGTCATAATCTTGATGGAGGATGTGGGAAGTGGGAAATGTTCTCATGTCCCATTTCACAGGTAATGGGATCATAGTTTAGGCTGTGTAATAGACTAACATCAAGGGAAAAATACCAAGTTGGGAATGCAAGGAGACTCTCCTCATTGATATTGGACTTTGAAACGCTGTTGTTCGACTCTGTCTGAACAGTGCACTGGAGTCCAAAGACATGCTGTTCTTGCCATGCCATTTTCTGTGTTCCATTACCTTCAGAGATGCGATACCTTTGCTGATAAACAGGAAGCACACAGGAAGAGGGGGACATGCAGTGCTTTCAGAGAACAGTCTGTACCAGCTTTCCAGAGAGATGGAGAACTGATACACGTCTCATTCATAAGACGGGACGGGTCTAAGATTCACTGAGGTCTCCTTTCTCTTTCTCTCCTACGGTCCTCCCTCTTTATTTCTCCTCCCTCCCTCCCTCCCATCCCCCTCCCCCCCTCCTTTAGGTCGGAGGTCACACCATGCTGCCCATCCGCTGGATGCCTCCTGAGAGCATCATGTACAGGAAGTTCACCACGGAGAGCGATGTGTGGAGCTTCGGGGTGATTCTCTGGGAGATCTTCACATACGGCAAACAGCCCTGGTTCCAGCTGGCCAATAACGAGGTTCGCACCCTCCACCCCTTTTAACCTTTAATTAACCAGGTCAAGTAAGGACGTGGCAAATGTTTACATTAAAGGCAGGGTAGGTCATATTTTGGAGAACTTTTCCCCATTATTTTTTTCAAAATTTCAAATATTTTCCACACACAACACAAAAAGCTTCTTTCTTTTTGTTGAAATTATGGTTTCAACCTTTCAACTTTTAATTTGAATCTTTTTATTTTTATTTCAACCTTTATAAACGAATTTTTTTCCTACGGATCAGTGTTTTATCATAGTTATTGCTGACTAACATAGAGCACCTGCAAAACTACCCACTGCATCAAAACTCATTTTATGTTGTACAAGATGTACCTTTTTTCCATGCAGTGAATAGTAAGTAAACGGCTGATGGTACGGGGTGAGTTGACAGCCTTCGGGCGTCAGGTCGATCCTGTCACACAGCGTGTAAGAAGAGACTGCTTCAGGCATATTCAACCCACAACAACTAATCAATATCAAGAACGTTCATACAGTATAATCAATACAACCCCCGTCCTCTGTACAAACACCTCAGCTTCGTAGAGACAGACTGCTTGGGTACAACGCTGTTAAACTGTTAGTTGCCATGGTGTCCTTGTTGTGTATTTGCGTTTCCTCCACAAACTGTACTGTGTGACCTTGGATTTGCTCCCATGTAATTACCGTTTAGCATTCATTATTCCCCGCAGTTTCTGGGTGCCAGCCACGCAAGACTCTGTCAGAGAAACGCCTGCTATGTTTATGTTGTTTACTATATTACTGTAAATAAGGCTCTCGATGATGGACCACAGTGTGATATCGCTCTCTCTCTCTCTCTCTCTCTCTCTCTCTCTCTCTCTCTCTCTCTCTCTCTCTCTCTCTCTCTCTCTCTCTCTCTCTCTCTCTCTCTCTCTCTCTCTCTCTCTCTCTGTCTCTCTCTCTCTCTCTCTCTCTCTCTCTCTGTCTCTCTCTCTCTCTCTCTCTCTCTCTCTCTCTCTCTCCTCCCCCCCAGGTCATAGAGTGTATTACCCAAGGCCGTGTGCTGGAGAGACCCCGTGTGTGTCCTAAGGAGGTGTATGACATGATGCTAGGCTGCTGGCTGAGGAGCCCCAGCAGAGGCTAAACATCAAGGACATACAGAAAATACTCTTCGCCTTGAGCAAAGCTACGCCAGTCTATCTGGACATCCTCGGCTAGCCGCCAGCCTGGCTGAAGGCACGCTAGCCTGTTAGGGTGCTAGGGTGTTAGCAGGCTAGGGCGTTAGCGCGGTAGCCTGTCAGCAAGCAAGCCTGTTAGCAGATTAGCCTGTTGGTCTGCTAGCCTGTTAGCACGCTAGCCTGTTGGCTTGCTAGCCTGTTAGCACGCTAGCCTGTGAGTATGCTAGCTTGTGAGCTCGCTAGCTTGTTAGCGTGCTAGCCTGTGGGGTTGTCTGTTGGTTTCATCTTGTCTATCTCTATCCCCAACGGATACACAAAGCAAACCCAGGAATAATACAAACAAACAAACAGAACTGCTTTACTGTCAAACACCCACTGTACAATATAGGGATTGACTTAAGTGCCTGCTACTCCTTTCAATACACTGGATAACAGTCTTTAAAAAAGCACTTTTACATTTTGTTTACCTGCATTTAAAACTGTACAATCCTGGATACTGTACGAAGAGAACAACCTTCTTTTTGCCTACAGAAAAAAATACAGAAAGCCAAAAAAAAAGACAAAATATTTAGAAAATGCATTACAAAAAAATCACAAAAAAATATAATCCCAGAGAAAAAGATGAAATCCCTGGACTGAGTTTGGTTTTGGTGACATACAGCTTGACAGAAATCAAACTACCCAGGTGATTTAGTTTTTCTTTTTATAAATACATATTCTATATATTTTTTAATTTATTTTTATTTTCCGAGTGTGGATTCCTGCTATGTTTCTCACTAAGAATACTGTACATGCTCCACTGAAAGTGGCATTTATTGACAAGACAGTGGGTTGGCAGGCAAACTTTTGGGGGAAAAGCCTTACTGCACTCGGATTGGCTGGATCTTCACCCTGACTCTGGATCTAAGGATGCTATTGGCTAAGGAGTATGGACTACTTCCCAGCAAGAATTCCGAAGAGCAGGAAGTGACATTGATGACCATCCTAATTTAAAAGTGAATGTATATACTGTAAATTTGTATTTCACGAGATATGTTAACTTATTTCATTTCCGAATTAGATGTTTTTTAGTTTTGATGTTGTGTTCTGTTGAGTGAATCCGATAGGTATTTTGATAATCTCTTTTTTAATTTACTTTTCTATTCTTCGCCTGGTCATAGCCTGTATGTTATTCCAATGATTAATTAATGAATTGCATCTATTTTATTTAGATT
>NC_090053.1:2013772-2053772 GCF_038355195.1 Osmerus mordax | reverse complement strand
GGGGAGGAGAGGAGGGCGGTGGGGGAGGAGAGGAGGGCGGGTGGGTGGGTGGGTGGGGGAGGAGAGGAGGGTGGGTGGGGGAGGAGAGGAGGGCGGGTGGGGGAGGAGAGGAGGGTGGTGGGGTGGGTGGGTGGGGGAGGAGAGGAGGGTGGGTGGGTGGGGGAGGAGAGGAGGGCGGGGTGGGTGGGTGGGTGGGGGAGGAGAGGAGGGTGGGTGGGTGGGTGGGGGAGGAGAGGAGGGCGGGTGGGGGAGGTTAGGGATAACGTTGACTGCACTATTAAGACTTGAGATGGCCTGTCACCCCGGAGCATTCTGCTTAACTGTCAGCAGTCTGACATCTAGATTAACCTTGGTGCTGCCCAACACTCCTGTAGAACCTCATCAGAATGCCAACAGCACACCCTCGTAGCTCACACCCGCTCACATCACACATGCTCACGTCCGGATTTCTTATACCCACACATCCACACTGCATGCTGAAGTCACACACCCGTATGCTCCACAATCTTTTTCTCTCCCTTTCTCTCCCTCTCTCTCTCTCTGTCTCTTTTTGTCTCTCTCTCATTGTCTCTCGCTCTGTTTCCCTCCCCAACCTCCAACCCCTGACCTCCTCCTCCATCTCTCAGTGTTACCGTGGACACGGCTGGAATTCTAGTTGGTTTTCTTTTCAAATCATTATTTTGTTACCTCAGAGGAGAATAAAAACTGAGAATTTGAAGAACAGTGAGAGAGAAAAAAGAGATGGACAGGAAATTATTGAAATAGATAAAGGAAGAGAAAGAGGGAGGAAGAGAGAAAGAAAGCTTTTGCCTCCAGATCCCTGCAAGTCTTCAAGGCTGACTCAGGTAAACACAGGCTCAGTGTCTCTCAGGTAAACACAGGCTCAGTCTCTCTCAGGTAAACACAGGCTCAGTGTCTCTCAGGTAAACACAGGCTCAGTGTCTCTCAGGTAAACACAGGCTCAGTCTCTCTCAGGTAAACACAGGCTCAGTCTCTCTCAGGTAAACACAGGCTCAGTCTCTCTCAGGTAAACACAGGCTCAGTCTCTCTCAGGTAAACACAGGCTCAGTCTCTCTCAGGTAAACACAGGCTCAGTCTCTAGGTTATCCAGGGGAGGGACGGTCACCGTGGTCGTGTGTTTGGGTGTCTAACTTTATGTTCACTGACTGGAAAACTGTCTCCATTAAAGGATGTGTGTCCTCCATCTCTCCTTCCCTCCTCCATCCCCTAACCGGTCCATATCATCCTCCCTTTCCATCTCTCTTTCCCTTCTCCATCCTTCCATCTCACCCTCCTCCATCTCCCCCTCCACCATCTCTCCTTCCCTCCTCCTTCCCTCCATCACTCCATCTCCCGCACCCCACTGTTCTGTCTCGCTTTTCTGCCTGGTCTGGGCGTGTGATTTATGTCTCAGTCAAAGAGGAACACAGAACACAGTTTTAACCTGTTTATCCAGCTGTGATAGAGACAACACACAGTGCCCCTACCTCACCATACTTCATCTGCACGCACACACACACACCTCCCTTGCTCAGCTTGTATCCACACAGGAGGCTGTTACAGGAGGCCCTTCCAGCACACCACAGGCATCAGGTGCTGGGAAGCCCTCTAAATATATGTGTGTAGGTGGGGTGGGGGGGCGGGGTGTGTGTGTGTGCGTGTGATAGAGTGAGGTTTCAAAGTCTCTTTAATACAAAATATATCGAAAATTCCTCTGCCAGTTAAACAGAGCTAGTCTTTCTCTCTTTGCGATGTACCTGTTGATTCTGATAGATCTATTAAAAATGAACGAAATCCCTTGACATGGCAGGGGGTCTCCTGGCATACCTACCACCTCAGCATGACTCCTCTTAGTTGCCGGGAAGAGGAGAGAAGCTTGGAGCACCAACCACTGCCATCTCCCCCTCTTCCCCCCATCTCCCCCCTTCTCTAGGCAACCTCCAACATCAAAAGCTTTAATTAACACAGTTCTGGTAGCTATTTCAGAGGTACAGTAAAGATTTTTTTCTTCTTCTGGGATTAAATTATCGATGGAGTTGTCTACACTCTTAACTCCTTTTAAAACACCCTGCACCCAGCCTCCACCACCCTCACCCCCCACCCTCACCCCCACCTTCAACCTGTCTCATCACCAGCTAGCCCAGCCTGACCTAGTCCAGCCTAATTTAGACCAGCCTGACTTAAACTAGCCCAGACTAGCCCAGCCCAGCCCAGGTATGACTAATGTGTCTCAGAACATCCAACTATATTGAAGCAGCCTCCCACTGGTGTGGGTGTGTGTGTGTGGAGGAGGGGTGATCCTCCTGATCCTCCAGATGAAACCAGCTCACCTCCTGATCCTCCTGATGAAACCAGCTCACCTCCTGATCCTCCAGATGAAACCGGCTCACCTCCTGATCCTCCAGATGAAACCGGCTCACCTCCTGATCCTCCAGATGAAACCGGCTCACCTCCTGATCCTCCAGATGAAACAGGCTCACCTCCTGATCCTCCAGATGAAACCAGCTCACCTCCTGATCCTCCAGATGAAACCGGCTCACCTCCTGATCCTCCAGATGAAACCGGCTCACCTCCTGATCCTCCAGATGAAACCGGCTCACCTTCTGGTCATCCAGATGAAACAGGCTCACCTCCTGATCCTCAAGATGAAACCGGCTCACCTCCTGATCCTCCAGATGAAACCGGCTCACCTCCTGATCCTCCAGATGAAACCGGCTCACCTCCTGATCCTCAAGATAAAACAGGCTCACCTCCTGATCGTCTAGATGAAACAGGCTCACCTCCTGGTCCTCCAGATGAAACCAGCTCACCTCCTGATCCTCCAGATGAAACCGGCTCACCTCCTGATCCTCCAGATGAAACCAGCTCACCTCCTGATCATCCAGATGAAACCAGCTCACCTCCTGATCCTCCAGATGAAACCGGCTCACCTCCTGGTCATCCAGATGAAACCAGCTCACCTCCTGATCCTCCAGATGAAACCGGCTCACCTCCTGATCCTCCAGATGAAACCGGCTCACCTCCTGATCCTCAAGATAAAACCGGCTCACCTCCTGATCCTCCAGATGAAACCAGCTCACCTCCTGATCCTCCAGATGAAACCAGCTCACCTCCTGATCCTCCAGATGAAACCGGCTCACCTCCTGATCCTCCAGATGAAACCGGCTCACCTCCTGATCATCCAGATGAAACCGGCTCACCTCCTGATCCTCCAGATGAAACCGGCTCACCTCCTGATCCTCCAGATGAAACCGGCTCACCTCCTGATCCTCCAGATGAAACCGGCTCACCTCCTGATCCTCCAGATGAAACCGGCTCACCTCCTGATCCTCCAGATGAAACCGGCTCACCTCCTGATCCTCCAGATGAAACCGGCTCACCTCCTGATCCTCCAGATGAAACCGGCTCACCTCCTGATCCTCCAGATGAAACCGGCTCACCTCCTGGTCATCCAGATGAAACCGGCTCACCTCCTGATCCTCCAGATGAAACCGGCTCACCTCCTGATCCTCAAGATAAAACAGGCTCACCTCCTGATCGTCTAGATGAAACAGGCTCACCTCCTGGTCCTCCAGATGAAACAGGCTCACCTCCTGATCATCAAGATGAAACCGTCTCACCTCCTGATCATCAAGATGAAACCGGCTCACCTCCTGATCATCTAGATGAAACCGGCTCACCTCCTGATCCTCCAGATGAAACCGGCTCACCTCCTGATCCTCCAGATGAAACCGGCTCACCTCCTGATCCTCCAGATGAAACCGGCTCACCTCCTGATCCTCCAGATGAAACCGGCTCACCTCCTGATCCTCCAGATGAAACCGGCTCATCTCCTGATCCTTCCCCTCCAGATGAAACTCTGTGTTCCTCAGTGACTTTACAGGCGCTGAGTGAGTCATGCAGAGGAAATCTATACAGATCCCCCCCCTTTCCTTCCTACACACCCACACACTCGCACAGCTGGCATCGCCCATAAGCATCCAATGGAGGCCCCAAACGACTCCTCAGCTTGTGTTTCACAGCTGTTTACGCCCTGCTCTCATCTGAGGGGAGAAGATCCGCTTTCAGAAACAACCGCTAACTCCACAGGGAGAAGACGGCCCAATAATGTTTGTGTTGTTTCCCCCCCCTGTTAAGCGGTCACTTCCATCTTAATCGTTCAGCAATTAGCACCTCCTAACTGCCTTGTGGGCTGAGACCAGGGTCGATACTGTATGAAAACAAGGAGCAGCATAGCAAGCTAACACAGCAGCAAGCTCAGGCAGTAATGGGCTCATCTGTACTGTCTCAACCTCGTCTCCAGGGGAGCTGCCAGGATCCAACTGGGAAACCGAAGATATGCAGAGAACGGCCCTCTCCTGCTCTCCTGTTCTCCTCTCCTGTTCTCCTGTTCTCCTCTCCTGTTCTCTTCTCCTCTCCTGTTCTCCTGTTCTCCTCTCCTGTTCTCCACTCCTGTTCTCTCCTGTTCTCCTCTCCTGTTCTCCTGTTCTCCTGTCCTGTTGTCCTCTCTGTCCTGTTCTCCTCTACTGTCCTTGTTACTTAGGCAGGGCGAGGGGGGCGGTTGGGGGTGGGGGTGGGGGGTGTGTGTGGATAAAATACAGAGAGAAAGAGGAAGAGAGTGAAGGGAAAGAGAGGGATGAAAGAAACAGAAAGGAGAGTGTTCAGCATGAGGAGCAGAGGAGTTTGTGCAGTGATCAATATGGCTGCTGTTGTTTTAATATCAAATGGACTCTTCATTCCCCATCTGCTACACAACGATACAGGATTACAATACTACACACTACAACGATACATACTATTATCAATATTTTAACATTGATCCCCCAAAATCAAGATATTTATCTCCCTGGAGAGGGCTCACTGAAATGCAAACTCTGAAAGCTCCTCTATTAGTATTGAGTATGAGGGCTATTATGTTACTTCCAGTCAACAAGTCCGTTAGTCCTGCAGTGCTGGCCTACATAAGACCAGGCTCAAGGCTAAGTGGAGATGATGGAGTGTACCAGATCTGACATTCCCAAACCTCTGAAAGCTTTTTTCTATCAGCACGCTTTGGTTCACTTACGGACGAAGGGATGGGTTAGGGGAACTGAGGGAGTGTGAAAACACTTAGGTGTGTAAATAAAATTTACACATTTGGAATCTAACACTTTCCTGGACCGTCCGTAACACCCCTGCATGCATCAGCTGTCAGAGACATGGGAGGGAGGTAGGCCTGGGGAGGGAGGTAGGCCTTGGGGAGGGAGGTAGGCCTTGGGGAGGGAGGTAGGCCTTGGGGAGGGAGGTAGGCCTTGGGGAGGGAGGTAGGTCTTGGGGAGGGAGGTAGGCCTTGGGGAGGGAGGTAGGTCTTGGGGAGGGAGGTTGATATGAGGAGATGTTGATAAAGACTAACTTTACCCCACAGCTCTATATGGAGCAGATTCATCTATCCTTTTGTTGAACGCTGGGTGTTGATGCTGGCTAAAAGGACAGCACTGCTGAACTTCTCCTACACTCAACAGACGCCGCAGAGTGTTTGGTCAATCTGGTCTTCAACATCCCACTTCATCGGAAGACAATATATTTCCGGTAGAAAGACATCTTCATTATTCAGCTTCAATCTGTTGAAATGTGCAGTAAAAACAAGCTTTTCATCATGGACTGTAGTCGAGTCTTCAGGCTGGTTCAGCCCCTAGAGAGTTATAGCAGCGTGGGCAGTTGGCAGTCATGGCAGCAATAACACTGAGAGTCAAGGACTTCCTGGCGGGGGTGGTAGATGGTGAGGGGGGTGGGGGGCTAATATAATGCCAACATCTTGTGTGTTAGGAAAGGGAACGTTCCATTCACTGCTTCCAAGCAGTCCTTGAACAAAGCTTTACAGTTTAGTTTTATAGGGTTGGGCTTCTGGAATAAACTGGAGATGAAAGAGGAGTCTCTTTTTCAGCTGTGGTGGAATCTCCTGGATTTTATCACCATCCAACCCCATCTGATGGTGTGGTGGGTATATTGGTGTATTCGAGTAAATCCCAAACTAATTTTGTGGATTAACAACTTCATGTCTAATCGCAGTCAGAAAGTCAGATTCAACTCTCCAACCTCATCTCCTGTAACCATTTACACAGGAGCCCCCCAAGGGTAAGTTCTGTCCCCCATGTATACACTCTGTACACCAGTGAATGCCAGCATCTGCTTCAGCTCAGACTGACTGGCGGGAGGGGGTTCTGACATGACACCCAGCCCTCACAGACACGTCCACAGGGGAGCACGCCTCCCCGATAAGACACATCAATTATACATGACAATAGTTTCTCCTCAAACTCCCCTCCTCCTCTACGTGTCATCCACTCCCCCCTCTCTCTCATGCTCTCTCTCCATCTCCATCTGTCTGTCTGTTTCTCCATCTGTCTGTCTGTCTTTCTCACGCTCTCTCTCTCTGTTTCTCTCTCTCTGTCTGTCTTTTTCTCTCGCCTTATTAATCTTTCATCCGTCAAACATAGGTCATTTCTTTTAACCGCCTTTTCCTCTTTCCTCCTCTCCCTCATTTCTCTGAAGACTGTTATTCAGATGTTCTCTAGGATCAGAGCTCCCTCCCTCCCTTCCACCGCTCAGAGCAGAGCAGATAAGGCTCTGAAAGTTTGATGAGGACAAATCAGATTTCCAACAGGACTAAGAGCTGCTGTCATGATGTCACTGGCGAGATGGCAAGCATGAGGGCGTGCTTTCCAGGCTTGGTCTCTGATGAATACCTGATACCTCTCTTAAGAGACACTATAGAGGGGTTGGCTGGCTGGCTGGAGGGCTGGAGGAGCGGGAGATAGGAGATTGGGAATGGTGCGATGGAGGAAAGAGTGATGGGGGATGGAAGAGGGTAGGATGGGAGGTGTAGGGAGGGGGATGAAGGTATCCTGTCCACTCCTCCCCTCCTCTCTTTTCCTCCCCTCCACCCCGAAAGCAGAGAGTAGCGACAGAAGGCAGTATGACCTGTCTGGAACATGATCCCCTCCTACAGTAGTCTCAGTATTAACTGGAATCCATGCCCAGTCCGATGAGACCAGCTCCCCTTCCCCCTAGATTTAAGAAAACAGAAGATCTGATGTCTCATTCACCAACCACACCCTCTTCTGTCTTCATCCCTCCTCCTCTTCCACCCATCTTCCTCTTCTGTGCTTCATCTCCCCCCTCCCACCCCTCCTCCCACACCCTCCTCCCACCCCTCCTCCTTGCACTCCTGTCTCGATGGGGTTGACTTCAACACACACGAATGCGTCAGAATGATACACCCCGGCCTGTCTGCAAAGGGGGGCTAAACAGAGACAGTGTTGCATGCACGGTATTGCATTACCTGCCATGAGTTACGATCACGGGATTTAAGGAATGTAATTTCACAACCCTATCTCGCAGTAGGGGGGGGGGGGCGACATCGCCAAGGCTTTTAATTCATGAACATGTTTGTTGGCAGGCCCGATGCATGGAGGGCCTTGACGCATAGCAAATCTGAGACGATGATTAAGAGGGGGGAGTAAAAGCATTGGGAATGTGTTGCTGACGAGTCCGGCTGAGACCACGATGATGCTGTTTGGTTTACTCTTACAGGGAGTAAACGGGTGGCTGAGCGGTTAGGGAATCGGGCTAGTAATCTGAAGGTTGCCAGTTCGATTCCCGGTCATGCCGTCTGACGTTGTGTCCTTGGGCAAGGCACTTCACCCTACTTGCCTCGGGGGAATGTCCCTGTACTCACTGTAAGTCGCTCTGGATAAGAGCGTCTGCTAAATGACTAAATGTAAAATGACTAAATGTACTCTGCGTTCCTAGGAGAGAAGCTTCCAGCTCCACAGATACCCTGCCAACTGCTAATAGTCAATACTGGATTGGGGGTGTTTGATATGCATCTCAGGTTCGCGTGGCATTTGTCAGAGGGCCTGGGAGGAGCTATGCCCCTGTGCCACTCTATAGAGAGGCTAGCAGGAGACCAGGGCCTGGAGCTGAAGCCACAAGCTTTAATCATATTAATGGACAATTGCAGGTTGGCTGGCAGGTAGTGTGTGACGAGAATGTGAGTCTGAGTGTTTGTGTGCATCATTATGTATCTGAGTGCGTGTGTGTGCATACCATTGTGTGTGTGAGAACCTGTGTGTGTGTATATGAATGTGAGTGTGTGTACGGCTAATGTTTGTGCACAGACTAACGTGTAAGTGTGTGTGTGTGTACTAATGTGTGCTTTGTGCGTGCATGCTTACGTCGGTTTGTGTGCATGTGATTGTTGTGTGTGTGTGTGTGTGTGTGTGTGCGTACTCACATGTGGTTGTGTGAGTCCAGACGTACTCCTGGGGCCCGTTCTCTGTACGTCGCTAACTCAGTTAGCTTGATTTGATTGTTGACGATTTGTCATTATCTTGGATTGCTCGGTTCTTCGAAGCTCATCCTGGACTTGCTGTCATAGCAACAGGTCCGTAAGCTTAAACCTGCTAGGGAGCAGGTTTATTTTATGTAAACACGAATAGATTGAGGCTTTACAAGCAGAGGTGATACAGGAAGTCTGTCACAGACATGTCTTGTACGTTTTTACTACAGGAACCTGTTGCAGAAGGTGCAAGAATAATTAGCAGAATTTAACATGAAACCGAATTAATTGCTCATTGCGTGATAGATAGGCTCCTTAAGCACAGTGCGATATGCTAGCCTATACTTTTTGAGGGTGTCATTTACATAATACATTTGTTGAAACCACATCATATGACATTAAACATGATAAATGAAAATATGAAAGTATGAAAATAAAAAAAACATAGGCCTAGCTTACTGTAATAAGCGATAGAACGCGACACTCCTCTACATTTAATTTGGTCTGCTACTTTTTGCCAGCCCTCTTTCTTGGATTTTGCAGACTTTGAGCTGTTCCCTGGCGTTCTGATAAAATCTTCAAATTCGGAGTAACCTTCGAGCAAGCTGTTGCTCTGTTGGCTCTGTTGCGGAAAAAACAGGGCACTCATTTAGGCCACGGTGAGCAGCCATAGACATATGCAACATTACGTTACAGCAACATTTACTACTCAAGAGTACTTTACTACACTATTTAACATTACATTTACATTTAGTCATTTAGCAGACGCTCTTATCCAGAGCGACTTACAGTAAGTACAGGGACATTCCCCCGAGGCAAGTAGGGTGAAGTGTCTTGCCCAAGGACACAACGTCAGTTGGCATGACCGGGAATCGAACTGGCAACCTTCGGATTACTAACCCGATTCCCTCACCGCTCAGCCACCTGACTCCCTGCATCATTACCAGATTTTTTACTACAGTGTCTTACTGGAGCACCAGACTCCTTACACTCCTGCAGGTTTAAAACCTATTGATATCTGACGAAACACTTTTTCACACTGTCGTGTGCATTTTTGTGGTAAACGTTTATTTGTGGTAAGAGTTGTTTGTGGTGTGCATTGTTTGGATTAAGTGTTGCTAATTTGTACTAAGTGTTGGTGTGGGAAGCACTGTTTACACCCAGCAGTGTTTGAGGTAGGCGTCATTTTCTGTTTTTCTGTTCAGGGAAGGGTTCAGGGAGGAGAGGGGAGGGGTTCAGGGAGGAGAGGGGTTCAGGGAAGAGAGGGGAGGGGTTCAGGGAGGAGAGGGGTTCAGGGAGGAGAGGGGAGGGGTTCAGGGAGGGGTTCAGGGAGGGGAGGGGTCAAGAGGAAGGTTGAGAGAAGTCATCTCTCATCTCACAGGTAGGTAGGACGTAGGAGATGGAAAAGGAGAGAGATGGAAATGGTGAAAATGAGTGTGCGGGGGCTTAAGACACTGAAGGAGAAAGACTGAGTGTGAGGATAGACAGTGAGAGAGACTGAAAGGGAGAGTGAGATAGACTGAGAGATAGACAGTGAGATAGGGTGAGAGGGAGAGAGATTGTGAGGAGAGTGGAAAGAAACAGGGAGAGGGAGAGTGAGAGAGACTGAGAGATGGAGAGTGAGAGGAGAGAGAGACTGAGAGATGACATGTGAGAGGAGAGGGGAGATAGAGAGATAGCCCCTAGCTGTCCAGGGATCTGTGCAGAGATGAGCTGATAAGGTGCTAAGTGGTTTTAAACACCCCCAAATGGAGAGTGATATGGACCAGGGAACAGAACGGGCTTGTTGGAGACACACCAATCAGATGATCAGATGATGTCCCACTGTGGCACTCTACCCGTGCCTCTACAGCCAATCACGGGAGAGATTGAGGTCACATGAAGATGGAGTCTGCTTTGTTCTGGGTATATGGGACTAGCGGTTTAAATACCAGAGAGGACATCAGGGTTTCACCACAGATCACTAAGAAATTACTACTGAGATCAGAGGAGCTCAGTGGAACAGGACATTTTTCTTTGCTTGATACTATGTCTCCATGCTGATTGGCTAACACTGACCTGGTCCCCATCAGATTGGCTGACACTACTCAGGAGGGCAGCCATATAGATATATTGAACCCTGAAGTACCTTCCTGCCTAGAAATGTACCATGTGGATTCAAATAGATTACATTCAATGTTCCAGGTTCTCCTGAAGGAAATTGTTTGTTATAACAATTGGTATTGTTCATGTAACATATAGAATACACATATCAGAATATACAAATCAATTGAATCTGCCTAGGAATGTATACAAAAGGATCAATGGATCTGCATGAATGTCTTAGATAATAGAGATTGAGTAGCCACTGGGCAGTAAAACAGGACTACAGTACATCAGTGGTGTCTGTTCTCCCTGCTCCACTAGCTGTGTCTGTTCTCCCTGCTCCACTAGCTGTGTCTGTCTCTACAGATATCCATTAGCTGCATCTCTCTACACAGAGATCCACTAGCTGTGTCTGTCTCTACAGATATCCATTAGCTGCATCTCTCTACACAGAGATCCACTAGCAGCTTCAGTCTGTCAGCATGGAGCTATGCAGTTCAGTGGAGCTCTTAACCAGAATACTGTACAGTACACCTACTGATCCAACCTCCTTTCCACACGCTGGATTCATGTGGAGGTCTGTGTCGAGGGGTAGGTTGGTGTGTGTGTGTGTGTGGGGAGGGGGTGATTTCCCAGATTAAAAAATATACACACACGCCTGTATATAGACACACCAAACACACACATGTGCATTTACACACAAACACATTCTGGACACACGTACAGAGCCTCTGGGAGATGGATGGAAGTATAGATGGCCTTGTTATTGTCATTATAGCCTGGCGGCGCATTGCTGGAATGAACAGGCCAACGGCAAGTGCTGAAGTGAAAATGTTACCAGCATAGATGCCATCAAGGCCAAAGCATCGATCAACCTCATTGGTTTCCTCATCTGTTTAGATGGAAGTACGCTGCTATTTTAATGCCTGGCTCTCATGGAGCGTGTGTGTTAATACAATATATGTCCGTGTGTGTTTGTGCGTGAAAACATGCTTGTACGCTTTGCAATATGCGTGTGAGTGTGTTTGACACAATTTATTTCTAAAGTGTGCTTCCTCCTCCGTCCACGGTTTGTGACTGTGGTTGTGTATTCGATATTCCATTTGTTTGCACTGTCTGTATGACCGAGAATAACTATTTGTTTCCTGGGACCTTGGACTTCCTGCTTTAGCTACACTTGAGCTTCCTGGCCCTGAACCCAAGTTATACGTTCACCAGCTCAAGAGAAATAGCGTATTAGTATAAACAAAAAAATAGGCCACGATGTTGGTTTTGGTTCGCAAAAAGCCTCAAAGGAAAGGTAGTTGGAACAAAAGCAACTGCCAGATGAACCGATGCACAAACACAATCCTATCTATCACAAAATATAATAGTACAACATAAAAGTGTTTGTAGGCCGTTGTGAATCAAGTTTCCTTACAAAGCTCTGAATTATTAAATAATAGTAACGATAGTAGAAGGTATTAGCGTGCAGAACGATCGAGTTTCATATTTATCGTAAAGATGGTAGAAACGTTGCGCGCAGAGCGGTCAGGTTTCATTTTTATAAATGTTTTAAGAAAACGTGAAACTGGAACCCAGCGCCAGAATACAGAGTCCCCCGGAGAACAGTTCAGGGTGGAGAGATGTCGAGAGCCGATATTATATCTCCCTCCCTTTATTCTGAGACACCAGCACACCCAGGCACACAACACAGTCTGGAGAATCCATTATGTCTGCAGAGAAATCTGATGAACTGCGACAGAGCACACCTGCTACTCCAGGTGTGTATGTCTGTGATGGGACCTGCAGGGTTACATATTTAATAATGTATAAATACATTCATAAAACATATTATTATTACATATATGAAATTATGTTGTTATGATAATTTTGGTCGGGAGAAACACTTGATGTTTCATGTCCAGCATAGAAGTAGAGCATTTCTGTAACTGTAGTCCTGTAGAGAGAAGACCTCTGGGAGCGCTCGCTTAAGAGAACAATTAACTGGAGGGATCAATATCGTTTCCCTGACCAAACCAATTAGCAGTGGTTGGAAGAGAGGCCAGTTCAGAGCCGGCGCGAGGCTGAAGGGGATGTTAGAGGACAGCTGCTCTCCCAGTGGTGGAATCAACTCCCCACCTCCATCAGAGACACTGACTGTCTCTCCACCTTCAAGAAAAGGCTCAAGACGCATTTGTTCCAGGAGTACAACGGTACTTAGGAATGGTTCGCTTGACCCGATGTTAGTTTCCTCAAGGATCACAATGACTCTTGCTCAGAGACTTGTTGCTCTTGTGGTTAGTGGTAACTGTTTTAAATTTTTTGTACTCGCTGTGATATATATTTTTTATTATTGTTGCTTGTTTTTTCCACAGGTACACTTGCACGTATAGCGGTTCATGTTGTTTAATTGTAACTTGTTTAACTACATGCTCTTATGGTTCTTCCCTTTGGCACTTACTTTGGTTGTTCACAATGTGTGCTTCATGTTTTGGCTACTCGCAATGTTTTGTGGCTATCTTGTTGTTATGATCAGTGAACTATGCACTTTGTAAAGCTCTCTCTTGGAAGTTGCTTTGGATAAAAGCGTCTGCTAAATGAATAAATGTAAATGTAAATGTGACCTGAATGGTTTTCGTTTCGATGAACTTGTCATTGATTTTTTATATCACTAGTTTATCTGCCTTTTTCACAAAGGAGTCTTCGTCTGTGAGAAGTCGATAAGAGTGTAGAAATGGCAGAAAAAGTAAATATTTGACAGAGACTTCAGATGTCATAAAAATGTAATTGTTTATACATCAATTATTATTTGGTGAAAAAACAAAATCTATAACCTGAGACAAGATGATGATGCTATGCACACCCTCCTCTCCTTTCTCTCTTTTCTCTGGTTTCCCCCAACTCTCTCTCCTTGGTTTAATCCTCTCCCTCTCTCTCTCTCTCTCTCTCTCTCTCTCTCTCTCTCTCTCTTCTCTTGCTTTCATTGTACTCAACTCTCCCTTCTCTCGGATTCTCTTCACCCTGCTGCAGTTGTTTATGTCTCTAGTGCCCCTATTGGCCAGACATGGAACAGCAGGCAGTCCCCCTCCAGCTGATCCCAACTCCAGGGTCAATGACAGGTATCTGCTCTGTGTGCAGCGTCTGTTGCCCCGGTGGCTTCTGTTCCACTGGCCACAGCAGCGGGTCTGCTTACAAGAATGTGATGAAGGAGAGATGGATCGTGGTGAGGAGGGAGGGATCGTGGTGAGCAGGGAGGGATCGTGGTGAGGAGGGAGGGATCGTGGTGAGGAGGGAGGGATCGTGGTGAGGAAGGAGGGATCGTGGTGAGGAGGGAGGGATCGTGGTGAGGAGGGAGGGATCGTGGTGAGCAGGGAGGGATCGTGGTGAGGAGGGAGGGATAGTGGTGAGGAGGGAGGGATCGTGGTGAGGAGGGAGGGATCGTGGTGAGGAGGGAGGGATCAAATAAATGCAACATCATAAGTGTTTTAACCTATCTGCTTCCATAACTGAATGTTTAAGAGAAAATAACCCAACCTTTCACCAGAAATATTTTTTTAATATGAAGAGGTGGGCGGAAACTGGGGTGTTTAGTTACACTTAAAATGACCAGCTTTAAGCTGACAAAATGAAAGACCTTTACACATTGTTGTTACAATCCAGTGTTTATCTGCTGTTCCCACATGGTTAGGTTGTCTCTCTCTACCCCTCCCTGTCTCTCCCTCTCTCTACCCCTCCCTCTGTCTCTCCATCCCTCTCTCTACCCCTCCCTGTCTCTCCCTCTCTCTACCCCTCCCTGTCTCTCCCTCCCTCTCTCTCTCTACCCCTCCCTGTCTCTCCCTCCCTCTCTCTACCCCTCCCTGTCTCTCCCTCCCTCTCTCTACCCCTCCCTGTCTCTCTCCCGCCCTCTCTCTACCCCTCCCTGTCTCTCCCTCCCTCTCTATACCCCTCCCTCTCCCTCCCTCTCTCTACCCCTCCCTCTCTCTCCCCCTCCCCCTCCCTCTCCTTCCTCCATCTTTCAGCACTGCAAACAGGTTGCATTAACTTGAAAGCTGCCCTTGATTGGTTCAATCTTCTACTAAGAAATAAGCCTGGGGCCTTAGGAGCTGGGGCCGTGTCTAATGGTGATGATCAGACCTGGGCGCCCACGTCCATCAACACAGACAGGCGGCTGCAGCCTGCATCCTCCCCAGATTGCCTCGGGATTAAAGTGCAACAACGTTCATGCTCTCAGGTCTCAGAGGGGAATGGGAGAGGAAGATGGGGGAAATGGCTGTAATCGAAATAAAAGATATGGGGAGAGAGACGGAGTGAGGGGGGAGAGAGAGGGAGAAGAAGAAAATGGGAAAGAAAGAGATAGAGAGGGATAGAAGTTAAGATATGGAGAGACAAAGGTGAAACCGTTTTGTGGTGATTTCCACGTGTCTCTACTCTTCTCATGTTACCGTGCGTTGGGTCACAAGATGGGTGCCTTCCTGTGTCTTTACCTGCTGAGGTCAGAGTTAGGGCACTCTGTTCTAAGCCTGGACTCTTGTTAACACCACCTCCCTCTGTCTCCTGTAAACACCACCTCCCTCTGTCTCCTGTAAACACCACCTCCCTCTGTCTCCTGTAAACACCACCTCCCTCTGTCTCCTGTAAACACCACCTCCCTCTGTCTCCTGTAAACACCACCTCCCTCACGCTCCTGTAAACACCACCTCCCTCACGCTCCTGTAAACACCACCTCCCTCACTCTCCTGTAAACACCACCTCCCTCACTCCCTCACCTCCCTGTGTCTCTCCTGCTGCAGAGGGGAGGAGGGGGAGAGCCTCAGCTCTCGCAGTACTTGGGTGCTGCGCACACCCCTCTTCTCTCCTCTCTTTCTTTTCTCTGCTACCCCCCTCTCTCAAGCGCTCTGCTTTGTTTCTCCCTTTCTCTCTATATATCCCTTTCTCTCTCCTCTCCTCTCTCTTTTCCTTCCGTTTTCTCCTAGACTGGGTTGATCCCGCTCAGACAAGGTAACATGCTCATAATGACTCTGTGTGGCCCTCTTGTACAGGTGACTCAGAGGAAGAGAGGATGAGGCTGGGCTGCCATCGAGACTTTTCCCACCCTCGCATCTGATTGTTGGGGGCCCTCCACGCATTCTCTCTCTTCCTGCCTCCCTTCTTTCCCCACCAACTTGTCATCCTGGAGAGGAGCAGGAGAGAGGAGCAGGAGAGAGGAGCAGGGGAGAGGAGCAGGGGAGAGGAGCAGGAGAGAGGAGCAGGGGAGAGGAGCAGGAGAGAGGAGCAGGAAAGAGGAGCAGGGGAGAGGAGCAGGGGAGAGGAGCAGGAGAGAAGAGCAGGGGAGAGGAGCAGGGGAGAGGCGCAGGGGAGAGGAGCAGGAGAGAGGAGCAGGAGAGAGGAGCAGGGGAGAGGAGCAGGGGAGAGGAGCAGGGGAGAGGAGCAGGAGAGAGGAGCAGGGGAGAGGAGCAGGAGTGAGGAGCAGGGGAGAGGAGCAGGGGAGAGGAGCAGGAGAGAGGAGCAGGGGAGAGAAGCAGGGGGGTCATGAAACATGAAGAACCTTTAACTTCTTCCATATTTTAACACGGGAGGGAGAGGGAGACATGACTTAGCAGGCATATTTTTTACCTTCCATGTTTTAAAGCTCATTTCTATGCGGTTTGTTAAATATGAACGTGTTGGAGGGGTTTATAATTCAGGCCGTCTTGGTTGGCATTTCATGTGTACACCAGGAGAAGTCATTTCTCGCATGAGTGAACTCGTCTTTAAGTGTGATCATCTTCCCACGATTACAGCTGTGTCGTGCTGTGTGATAAAGGCCAGACTCAGTGATGGGGTTATTACTGACTGTAGAGGAAGAAGCTGGCTGGGAACAAACAAGTCAACCAGTACAACAGGAAGCAGAGGTTGGGACAGGTGGACAGGAGGTTTGTAGGTGGACAGGAAGTGGACAGGTGAGGGTACATTACAGTGGTGGTGAAGCTTCTTCCACGGGTCGAGAGACAGTCATCTATTGCCCTTACATACTTACAGTAAACCTCTCTCCCTCTCTCTCTGTAACAAAAAGGCTTGCCTCCACAGTTATGGAAATAAAGAGATCCATCCATGGAATGGTTCCGTACAGTATAACCCTGCCTGTAACGGTGCAGAAGTAGTTAACTTTCTACTTACTGTTTATTCATATCAAATTGAACCCTCATAAACAGGACTTAAAAGCTGGGATAAAACCGATGGAGCCTAGCGGATTCTGTGTGTGTGTGTTCTGTGACTCTGCCAGAATCAGAGTAACAAGCCCCCCTGGCCCTACGTGTTCCAGGAGCTGTGTGCAGAGGCAGGAGGCAGGAGGCAGGAGGCAGAGGAAGGAGGCAGAGGCAGGAGGCAGGAGGCAGGAAAAGACACCATGGTGTGTGTGGCTTCACGTTTCTGCTCTCCAAGGATGGCATGGTCTGGTTTATAATCCATGCTGACATCTTTGTCTGCTGCTGTGGATATACAAACACACACACACCGAGAGACACACAGAGTCATAGACACACAGAGTCATAGACACACAGAGACACACACAGAGTCATAGACACACAGAGACACAAAGAGTCATAGAAACACAGAGACACACACAGAGTCATAGACACACAGAGACACACAGAGTCATAGACACACAGAGACACACAGAGTCATAGATACACAGAGACACACAGAGTCATAGACACACAGAGACACACAGAGTCATATACACACAGAGACACACACAGAGTCATAGACACACAGAGACACACAGAGTCATAGAAACACAGAGACACACACAGAGTCATAGACACACAGAGACACACACAGAGTCATAGACACACAGAGACACACACAGAGTCATAGACACACAGAGCCATAGACACACAGAGACACACAGAGTCATAGACACACAGAGACACACACAGAGTCATAGACACACAGAGACACACACAGAGTCATAGACACACAGAGACACACACAGAGTCATAGACACACAGAGCCATAGACACACAGAGACACACAGAGTCATAGACACACAGAGAGACACACAGAGTCATAGACACACAGAGAGACACACAGAGTCATAGACACACAAACACTATCTTTCTCACTCACTCTCTCTCACTCACCAGAGGGGGGCGCTCACCCAGACTGGGAGGGTGCGTTTGATTTGTGTGACACCCTGCATACGTGCCGTTTCAAACTGTGGGAATGTTTCCAGTGAGGTTTGATGTTCAGAGAGTTGGGGCTGCTTGGAGACGAATCTCTCCCTGCAGCTCCCAGCAGCTCTGAACACAACAGCTCTGTAGTCACACACACACACACACACACACACACACACACACACCACAACAGCTCTGTAGTCACACACACACACACACACACACACACACACACACACACCACAACAGCTCTGTAGTCACACACACACACACGCAACAACAGCTCAGTAAAGACTCTCACACACCCCACAACAGCTCAGTAAACACACGCTCTCTCTCTCTTTCTCTACTATCTCTCTCCTCCCTTTCCTCTCTCTCTCTCTCTCTCTCTCTCTCTCTCTCTCTCTCTCTCTCTCTCTCTCTCTTTCTCTCTCTCCTCCCTTTCCTCTCTCTCTCTCTCTCTCTCTCTCTGTCACTCACACACACACACACACACACACATCCCACAACAGCTCTGTAAACTCTCTCTCACACACGCACATACATACTACAACAGCTCTGAAAGCGTGCACATATATACACACCTACACACATTACAGCTCTGAGAAAAAAACCCACACACACCCAGTCATACAGAACAGCCCATATAAGCCACATTCAAACAGCCAACATGCTATACTATTTAATGTGGGCTTGATAAGTCTTTCCTGGTAGAACTGTACCTCACTCAGGTGGCCTGCACAGGTAGCCCCGAACTAGTCGTCAATTATTCACAACCTCTTCACCTTTCTCTGCAACAAGATATTGACGTGAGAACAAAACAGGGTGTTTATTGCAGCCGACCGCCTCGGATCCACACTCTCATTGATCGACTTGCAGGCTGGTTACTCAGACATCAATGAACCAGACGTGTTTATTCACCCCTAGTTCCTCACTAGCAGAGCTGTGGTTACTCTGCTTTGTACTTTGCAATACTGCAGTTGAGATATTATTATTGTAGCTCCGTGCACAGTAGGTAAGATGCAATTACTTTGCACTATGCCAGGTACACACTGTGTGTGTGCTGTGTGTGCGCTGTGTGTGCGCTGTGTGTGTACTGTGTGTGTGCTGTGTGTGCTGTGTGTGCGCTGTTTGTGCGCTGTGTGTGTGCTGTGTGTGCGCTGTGTGTGTGCTGTGTGTGTGTCGCTCTGGGTGAGGGTCTGCAAAATGTATCAAATGTAAATGTGTGTCTGGACTGCAGAATCAGTGTGGGTTGCCGGTCCCATTCCTAACATCCCCCTCTCGTTGCTGCAGATGGACTAGCTGGTTCCTTGCTCCGGGAGCTGGTCGTGATTGCATCTAAAGCTGATATGGTCTTGGCAGACCGAGGTATACGACTGCAGATCTAGAGGCAGCAGGTCTCCCCCCCCCCCCCCCCACCCCACCCCCCCACCCCTCAAACTGCACAACAAGATTGGCAGAGGATGTCCCGGTTACAGAGAGAAAGATCGAGATATTGCCAGACGTGAAGACACGTGAATGCAGTAGAGGCTGGCTAAGTCCGCAATCCTCCAGCGACATCATATACTTCTGTCAGAAAGGAGATGCTTGTGCCACAGTGCAGTGATCAGACTCCCAGACCCCTGCACTGTCACTTGTCGTTTTCAAAAAAGGTTGCACCTTTCTTGAATCTGCATCAAACAAACAGACCTGTGATTCCTTTTCTGTGTGTGGATCTTTTTATGGTTACCACATCAATTAGGGATTGTTTTATCAAGCCTGATACGATGGGCTAATGCAAACACAGAATCGTAATTGATGTCAAGGTGTTACAGACAAAAACGATCTCACCCATGCAAGTCCATTTTGTGGGAGATTCTCTGGAGACGGAATAAGGACGACGAGTGAAAAAAGCCAGCTGGGAGTTCAGGATGGATTGCAGAAAGTGCTTACTGACACTGGCAGGAAAATTACAAGAAAAATATCCTCCAAAGTACACTCTCATGCTCAACATGGATTGCTGAGATCTAAGGAGGCAAGAAATAAAGACTTGTGCATCAACATGTGGAAAACTGATCACTGAGAGCAGACGAGGAGAGGAAAATGATTGTGATGATATTGTCAAACAGGACAGGATGTTCATTGCTGAGATGAGAGAGATGGGGAGATTTCCCTGACGTCTCTCCCGCCACAGTCTTGAGTAGAGAGGATCAGAGAGAGGTCAGTTAGTTTGGTGTGTTTGTATCAGGCATACTCTATTCTACAACAAACACAGTCTGGAGAGAACCCTGTGGAATGTTTTCTCTCTTTGAAATGCAACAGTGGAAAGAGGTCAGGCAAGAGACAAATAAAGGTTGAACGCGCGAAGGAAAGCGTCTTTTGGTGATCATTTGAAGTATGAGGAGGGAATTCATAACCTTGTTGTAACAAAGGCCTTGCTTGTGACAGCGGTCTCAGCAAGACACCACTACCTCTCATCATGAGGAACAGAGAATACTTCAAGGAGAAAACCAAACGTGATTAGATTGATGAACTTGAGAACAAGCCTCCGGAAAGATGCTTTAGCCATGGTGCTCAGATTAACTCACATTAAAGGCAGAAAGTGCAGGGACTCTTACATCCATTGCCAAGTCAAACTGAAGAAATAATAAGGCTGAATGATGGACTTGATAACAAACAGAAAATCAATCAGAGCGTTTACCCTTGAAAGCATAAACACCATTAGTGAATTTCTGTAGAAATGGTACCCACAGGTACAAGCAACAGTGAAGTGTGTGTTTCTGAAGGGTAGTTTGATTGTGCTATTTGGTGTTAAAGGCAGGATTATCAGAATTGTATGTGATCATTTGTGCAGATGAAGCATGTTTCAGCCATTGACTGTAAAAACAACGGACACAGCAGAGAGAAAAAAACATAAGTTTTGTTTTATATTCAAAAATGTCTGTGGAACTAGTAAACAAAGCTAGCGAATGTATAAGTTTGAATACTGTTGCTGTCTTTTGACTTCTCAGCACAATGTCATCCTGTTTTTCAGTTTGTGATACTGTAGGATATGGAAACTAGATTTTTAGTCAGTTACTAAAGTCTTTTTGACATTTGACTCTGGAGTTGGGATCTCTGGATCGGTACCTTGTTGTCACGTGCAGCCTGGCTGCTGAATAGACGTTTATGTAGCTGTGTAAAACTGTTTAACTAAAGAACTAAATAATTTACAGCATTTAATTCCTGCACATTGATCGATCCCTCTCTCCTCACTGCCCCTCTCTCTCTCCCTCAAGCCTTGCTCCCTTGTTGCGTAACTCCTCCTCGCTCCTCTCTCCGCGCGATCGGAGATGTCTGTCAAGTAGAACTTGAGACCCAACCTCTTCTACTAGATAGAGCCTGAGGCTGGTGAGACCATGAGACTGTGAGGCTGGTGAGACTGTGAGGCTGGTGAGACCCGGAGGCTGGTGAGACCATGAGGCTGGTGAGACTGTGAGGCTGGTGAGACCCTGAGGCTGGTGAGACCATGAGACTGGTGAGACCGGTATTGTGTCGGGGTGTAGGGGAGACAAGAGAGAACGAGAGGATGCTGGTGGAGGTAGGGATGAGGAGAGGATGAAAGGATCACAGTGGAGGAAGTGACTAGTAGAAGTCTATCACCAGGACTGAGACTCTGTTGCCTCGGTAACTTAGAGATTTCTAATTCAATTTCATGTTTCATTGGCTCTCTGAGCTGCCAACCGCAGCTCTGGTAGTCAACCATCTAACTTAGCTGCTCAGGAATGTGCCTCTCTTGGTTCTCCCCCCTCTTTCTCTCTATTCCTCTCACTCTCTCTCATCTCATCTCTCTTTCTCTCTCCTCTCTCCTTCTCGCTCTCATCCTTACTCTCTCTCTTTTTTCCAATTTTTCATTCAGATTTTTTCTCTGTCATTCCTCCCTTTTCTCTCTTTTGTTTTGCCCTTCCTCCCTCCCTCTCTCCCTCACAAGTGATGTTGCTGTTCTGAGACGACAGTAACAGACTGCACCTCACTGTAGAGTGATCTCAGTCAGAGATAAAGATTGTGTGTGTGTGTGTATGTGTCCATTTTTGGTGTATGTGCATGTGTGTGTGTGTGTTAGTGGAAGCCAGTCACTATCATAACCAGAGCAAATGAAAGTTTATTGTATTGTAAGTAGGTGTATGTCCAGGTGTGTGTGTGTGTGTTTATGAGACCAGGTTTCTGTGTGTGACCAGGTGTGTGTATGTGTGAGTGAGATCAGGTGTGTGTGACCAGGTGAATCATTTGATGCTGGGATAGACAGAACAGACATTACATGGGGAGTGCATTTCAGAGCTGGGCTGTATTTTGTCTAGTTATGAATGTATGAGGATGTTTCATATGTGGATGTGTTTCATATGTGTTTGTGTGAGGACAGTCTGCATTATTTCTTTAACGGCCATACTATCCAGCTCATTGGCATTCAGCTTCCACAAATGCATCAAATCTCTGATTGAGATCCAAACGTATTTGCATCAGCCTTCATGTGCCTCTAATCCCCTGTGTATCATTATCTCCATCTCTCTCCATCTCTCTCCACCTCTAACCTCGGAATTATTTCTAGTGACATCCCTTGACAAATCTAAAGTTGTCGTCATTTACAAAGTAACGATTAAAGTAAAAGAACACATAAAATGCACTGTATTTGAACTTAATGAAATGTATTACAGATTATGCACATGCATTTATTTCTGATTCAGAAGCAAACGGGTTTCACTAGCGAGACAGTTTGAAAAATAAATCAATACAAACACATACATTTTTTTCCCGACAAGGAAGTGTATTCTCGTTAGTCTCAGACGTAACAAAAGCCTGAGCAGAAAAAACATAATTTCTGAAGAAATCATTCGAAATGAACCTGAATACACTTTTCTTAAACAAACAAAAACAACATGCCTTCGGGCTGTTTCTGTGATGTGCTGAACCAGCAATGCGGCACCATCAAAAACCCTTGAGTTTTAATCACCGTCTTTTAATGACTGCACCTCTCTCATCTACTGTAGATAAACAGGATGATGCTCCAACCAGCACAACAACCCAGCGGACCCCATATGAAACCTGATATCTCCTCTGTCAAACTGTGTGTGTGTGATGTCTTAGAGCTAGTTGTGTCTTTGAGAGAGTGTGAGAGTGTGTGTGAGCATGAGTGTGTGTGCCTGAGTGTGTGTGAGCCTGAGTGTGTGTGTGTGTGTGCCTGAGTGTGTGTGCCTGAGTGTGTGTGAGCCTGAGTGTGTGTGTGTGTGTGAGCCTGAGTGTGTGTGTGTGTGTGTGAGCCTGAGTGTGTGTCTGTGTGTGAGCCTGAGTGGGTGTGTGTGTGTGTGTGTGAGCCTGAGTGTGTGTGTGTGTGTGTATGTACTAGCCGGTGGCAAACTCAGGCTGTCTGAGGGCCAGGGGCGCAGAATATTAAAAGGGCACTCAGAGGCCACTTCATCATGTTTTTTTGGTACATGGGAGCACCCTAGAGGGATCTGCATCACAGTATTTCCATTAGAAGGGCACCCTATCACGTTTTCTTGCACACTGGGCCACTGTAGAGGGAACTTTATATGTGTTATCTCCCCTAAGAGCATCCAAGAGGGCACTTTCTCGGTCGTATTTCTTTCCAACATGGCTGAAGAGGGGCAGTTGCATCCACCAGTGGTGCTAGTAGGACTCAGACACAGCCAGGCCCCACAGCTGGAGCTCTGCCAGGCCGGTTAGACTCTGACCAAGACAGAACCATCCACAATCAGTGTTTAGCACCACTGAACGCCTGCTAATATCAGCCTGCAGCTTTTCAGCCCTGCCGAATAAGACTGTCAAAAGTTGAACAAAGTTAGTAATGTATGCTTGGTCAGAGACATTCTCAAGGGTGCAATACGTGCGGTCTGTTTATATGTATATATACTATATTTATATATATTTTTTTTATAAGACTTGAACTTTAAATAACAAAGCTGTTCATCTGAGGCAGAGACGTGGCCTGGGTCCTGTACTGAGAGGCTCTTGCTGGGGTGGAGGGCAGGGAGGGGGAGAGAGGAAGGTAGAGGGGAGGGAGGAGGTTAGGGGAGGGTGAGGCTGAGGGGAGGAGAGGAGAGGGAGGGGGAGAGAGGAAGGTAGAGGGGAGGGAGGAGGTTAGGGGAGGGTGAGGCTGAGGGGAGGAGAGGGAGGGAGGGGGTGAAGTTGGATTATGTACAGATATTGAGGAAAAAACTGCTTCACCACTACATGATTCATTGGATAAATGGCCTAAAATGGATAATTAAATGTTTTGTCTTCTCGTTTACCACCTATTGTTTTTTGTAAAACAAAGCTGACCTCCATGAAGTAATGAAGACTGAGTGAGGCTCCTCCAAACTGAGGGAATATCGATGTTGTGCCTCACAGACACCAATTACTCCAGTCATCCCTCTTAATCCAAAGTACTGTCAAACTTTACATAGCTGCCAACTATCTACCTTGTAGTTCCTGCTATGTACTTACACTTCATTACTGTACATTATTCACTTAAATACCTTACTTACAATGTTACTATTAGTATTGCTAAGTAGTAAATATGGTTAACGCATCCTTGGCTAGATGGCAGCTCGTGTGCTGTGAGAACTGGCGCTTTACAAATGACTGTGCTGGAGCGTGTGTGTGCCTCTTTTTTTGTGTTGTGTGTACCTGTACATGTGTGTGTGTGTGTGTGTACATTTAGTCATTTAGCAGACGCTCTTATCCAGGTGTAGACCTGGATAAAAAAAATTAACTAATTTAGCCAATTGACTGTTTTCAATTCCACACAGGGACAAGAGGAGACAGGAATTTATTGCAGATCTCTTGCACGTCACTCATCAAAACTGTATTAAAAAACATCTCACCTGGATAACCTGGAGATGAGCCAGGCCACCATCTTAAGAAATCAAGGCAAGTGGATGTTTAAAATGCCAAGCTGTGATTCATAATTCAACAGCATATCTTCATTACAAAACATGAATGCACATTTCAAATTTCAACAACAAAAAAAGTGGTTATTTTTCCTCCCAGGACTGTATCAGACCTATAACACAGGGCTAAGGCACAACAAGAACATGTACAGTAGTAAACCTGTCCAGAGACAAGCTACTTCTCTGGACCTTTTATTAACAAAGCATAGTAAGTACTAGGCCATCAGCACCACACCTATTTCTAATTTGTTTTATACACAAACATAAATATGATCTTATAGATTATTTAGAACACCGGTAACGTGACATATATGCTACACACACACACACACACGCACGCACACACACGCACGCACGCGCACACACACGCACACACACACACATACACACACACGCACGCACACACACACGCACGCACACACACACACACATACACACACACACACGCACACACACGCACGCACGCGCACACACACGCACGCACGCACACACGCACGCACACACACACATACACACGCACACACACGCACGCACGCACGCACACACATATACACACAACAGCACAGATACAGTGTATATGATAGACACACACACACAACATCAGAAGGTGTACATATCATATGATGCACAGATGCACACACACACACACACTCACACAGCATGTCCGTGTAGTTCAAGCCCAGGGAACACTACAAGGCAACCATTTAGAATTCATTATCGATATCCAAATTAAAAAGTTATACAAAAGTAATTTATTCACAATAAGTGCTTTTCGAGTTTTAGTGTCTGTACTTAAATAATAATAATAATACAAAATAAAAAGATTATAAAAGGTTGTTGGTGTGTCGGCCTTAGCTCAGGTACTGTTTGTTATTGATGCTGAGAGCCTCCAAAGAGCTGGAGCCAATCAGGTGAGGGAAGAGGCGGGCCCTAACGGCAGAACGCCGCTGTCCTCCGCGGGGTGATTCCTCCCCCGCCCCCTCTTCCTCCTCCCCCCCCTCCTCCTCCTCCTCCTCCTCCTCAGCGCTGGAGGTGTTGCCGTTCACCTCCGCGTCCAGCTCCGCTGCGCTGGGAGCGGGGCAGCTCTCCCCCAGGTACTCGATCTCCTCTGCACACGCCGGCTCGTCATCCTCAAAACAGCTGGAGGGGAGGGGAGAGAGGGAGGGGAGGGGAGAGAGGGAGGGGAGGGAGGGGGGAGGGGAGAGGGGAGAGAGAGAGGGAGGGGAGGGGAGAAAGGGAGGGGGGGAGAGAGGGAGGGGAGGGGATGGGAGGGGAGAGAGGGAGGGAGGGAGGGGGGAGGGGAGAGGGAGGGGGGAGGGGGGAGAGGGGGAGGGGAGAGAGAGAGGGAGGGGGGAGATGGAGAAAGGGGAGGGAGAAAGGGAGGGGGGAGAGGGGAGAGGGAGGGGATGGAGAGAGGGGGGAGAGGGGAGGGAGAGAGGGAGGGGGGAGAGGGAGGACATGGAGAGAGGGAGGAGATGGAGAGAGGGAGGGGGGAGGGGGGAGAGGGAGGGGAGGGAGAGAGAGGGAGGGGGGAGGGGGAGAAAAGGAGTAGATGGAGGGAGAAGACAGGCAAAGTCAGAGGGAGGAAAACAGAGCTCAGCATTCCAGTAGCACGTCTGTGAAGGAGCCCCTGACCTCCAGCCAGGCCTGTGTGTGTGTGTGTGTGTGTGTGATGGACAGACAGCACGGAGCTCTACAGTAATCAGATTAGAGAACACTAGGATCCAGAGGGAACCAGGATGTGACAGGAACACTGATTTACACCTTCTACACACTCACACGCCCTCCCTCCCTCCCTCACACACACGCCCTCCCTCACACACACACATCTGATCACTGTAGAGCTCTGTGCTGTCTGTCCATCACACACACACAAACACACACTCTCACAAAAGCTTGCACACACAGATGCGTGTATGCACATTCACAAAAACAAGGGGTTTACACACACACACCCTCAGCGATGTAATAGTCTTGGTATTTGAACAGTTTCTCCTATGAGGGAGGGTTTAACCGGAGGTAAGGCTCTCCCATTCTGACTCACTGAAAGACTGAAAGCATTAAATATCCTGTAAAGCAAATTCCATGATTTGCTTCTCAGTACATTATATATGTTTGAAATGAGTTCCTGAAAGCATGTGCAAAGCGCAACAACTTTGTCGCACTGAAATGTGGAGTTAAACCGTTGAACAGTTTTTCTCACGTTTTCAGTTCAAGTTTTGTATAGGCGGAGCCAAACCCAACCGATCTACGTCACAGCGACCTATTTACATCAGATCACAGATGGTTGCATTTTGTTACTCAGCTGGTACAATGCAAAGAATGTGTTAAAGACATAAGAATGTTTATGTGTTAAAGAAATTAACACATAAAACACTCAAAGATTTCAGGTAGGTCTGTTGTAATATGTGCAATTTATTTAGCTAGTGTTGCTGTTGTTGCTAAATTTAATCAATTCGAGGAGGCAGATATTCAGCTCCTTCAGGCGACACGCCCCCCCAGTCTCAAGCAGAGAAGACTGCTGATTTTCTCACGATTTCAAAGCTTAATTTAACATACTTGACTGTGTTTTTTTTCAAATTTGGATAGGTAGTTGTTAACAACACATTCTTCTGTGGTGTGATGAACTTAATACTCGTTTTCAATTCCACTTTACAGGATCTTTAATGTTGTTTGCACAGCTAAAAGATTCATGTTGATAATGACAAAAAACAACACCGCTGGAATATGACTCTTCAGAGCGTGTACAGTTTATCTGCTGGTATCTGTGAATATTATCCTGTGTTCAGAGAGAACTTTATTTTGCCCCTGAGAAGCCGGCTCTTTGACACCCTGAGTGCTCACAGTGTAACTAAACCTCTACGTTCAATACTCCCACGGCTCAACTCATCCATCCTGGTCTTGATTCCAACAAATCTTAGCAAAAGTGTTTTTTAGATTATTTGGTGATACATCTTGGCTCTATTTGCTCCTAGAATTTAAAATGTTTTTGTGACGCATGAGTTCCATTTTGAGGTACTTTGACGAATCACAGGGAGGGGTTGTGAATAAAATTAAAATACAAAATGGTCTGCGTTTAAGTTTCACTTCCAGCATTTGAGGGAGCCACAAAATGCACCTGATGACGTTGTTTTATAGAACTTTTATTGAGTCAGTGCTGACATTTTGTGTCGTGGTATGGTTTGGGAATCTGAATCTGGCTAATAAGAACAGGCTTTTTATGATGGATTGAATGTGTTTTAATACCTGTCTACAAACAAATTTCCCCTAGTGGGATCAATAAAATTGAATTGACTTGACATGTATATATCATAATGAAAAATATCCCATCCACAACTTTTGACCAGAAAGCATTTTTTGAAACAACGAAGGAGTTTGCTCCAGCAGACACCGGTGATGGTCTGGGGACTGTTACCACGGGGACTGTTACCACGGGGACTGTTACCACGGGGACTGCTATCATGCTGATGAATACAGGACATTACAATCTCATAATGTAACCAGTGACACACAGACATGTTCTACACAACTCTGTCTCAAAGCCTTGCTTGGACAATTCTGGATGCACATGGCTTCTTAATCATATGTACTTGCTTCACTTATCAGTCATGACTGAAATACTGTTATGATTGCTTAGTGTTGGTTTGAGAGTGTTGGGTTGTAGTTCGGTTGTTAGATTGGTTAGATTGGTTATAGGTGCTAATCTTTAAAGCCTTTAGCTTGTAGTTTATTTGATTTGACCTCAGAGCAGAGATAAGATTAGGCTAATCCCCTCCACAGATCACCAAAACAAGAGTTGGCAGGACTGATAGTTTGCTAACAAGTTAATTTTCTCTTTTGACTAGAGAAAAGGGATTTAAACGTACCACGGCTTGCCTAAGAGTGATAAATATAGTATTTAGTTAGTGTTTTAATCAGAAAGCACCAGGTGAAAATAAGACCCAAACAAGACCTTCTATTTAATTTCTAAAGGAACGCTCTTGACACAGTTCTGAGTCTGCCAGTCGCAGACTCTACAAGAGAACATTCTCTACTTAACTACTGTTTAATAGAAAACATAATTTCATCAGCCACTTTTACTTCAATTTGATAAGAGCACATTTGGTTTATATTGTAACCTCTGCAGCGACTGGTATTGCAATTATGATTCATTAGTTATATTATTGTTTTTATAATTTGCTATTTTAATTATTACTTTTATTACTTGTATTATTGTTTTTATTGATTTTATGTAAAGCAACTTGAGCTACAATTCTTGTATGAAATGTGCTATATAAATAAAGTCTTACTTACTTACTTACTTACTTACTTACACAAATGTCTGTTTGGACTTTCCACCCTGAACATTCTCGTAAGAAAAGAATACAAAAAAATAGAGAGCAAAGCAAAGTATTACGTCCCAGAGTGTAGGGTGGTTAAAGGCGCTGATCTGTGGGCATCTGAGAAGCCCTCTTGCTTGTAAAAAGGACAACACAAAAGCGTTACTTGATTTGATGGATTTGATAACAGGACACCCCTGCTATAGAAGAACCTTCTGAACAAGATAAAAAAGTCTCAGCACAAGAAGAAATAATAATAAGAAAAAATTACAATTATCTAATGACCATGAGGGGTTACTAATGTGAAGCCAGGTGAGCATTAAATCTGTCCTTCCTCTCTCATCTCAGCTCCCTGAAATGTCTCATCCGGTGGCAGAGATAATTACTCGTAGAACCTCAATCAAAGCTGCTCTTACCCCGTCAGGCACCATGATCGTGAGGGATTATTGATTTATTCTGCGCCATTCACACACCAACGTAATTAATTCCTAAATAGTTATTAGCTTCCAATGGAAAGATGATCTTGATAAACCTAAGAGAAGCTTTGGTTTGAAAATCAGAGGCTTCAGTGTCACCCAAGTTGTGATCAAACTTTTTGAAAAAAAGTTTGATCACTTTCGATTGAGGTTACATTAACAACAATGTAACTACATAGCAACAAGTTACATTAACGACCATGTGACCAATAGTGTAACAGACGTGGCCACGCCCCCTTCAGAGGTACGTGGCCACGCCCTCTGAAGTGAACATTTTGCCATTGCGGGTGGCCTATACACATATCTGAGGAGTGAGTTTAACCGATCTTCACCTGTTTTATTAAATGATATTAAGAATTAACGGTATAGGTTATTACTAAAGTTTAAGTGGATGTTGTAAAGGGGCAGTTGAAGTTTGTGTTACCGAAAAAGACCAATGTTACTCTGGAAAGCCCAACCTCCTTTATACCAAGTTTCACATGTAATTATGGACGTAGTAGTTCCTATGTATCTACAATGTGGTAATAAAACTGTCATCACACTGTTATGTTGTTATTACACTTTTGTTCCGCTGTTATTACACTATTATTACACTGTTATTATGTTGTTATTACACTGTTGTTACACTTATCACACATTACACTGATTACACTGTTGCAGAGATTTTACTTAAGTAAACAGAAGCCATTTATACCACCTGTTTTGGTGGTTTGTAAAAAAAATAAAAAATAAAGTCTGACTAACAGTTATAAATATTGCAATGTGCAATAAAAAAAATTAATAAATAAATCCATGGTTGCTTAAACTTGAGAGTGAAATATCACAGCTACTGTATTCCCTCATGTTAAGCCAAACAGTGTTTGATCCTTGCTGAAAGATGCTTAATTAGTTATCTACAAAGAGCCTGAGAGTGGGGGAAATGAAGTTAGAATGGAGAGAGATTGAATGAGAAAAAAGAGATTGAGAAAGTGTGGAGAGATTAATCATAGTACATTTTTTCCAAGGAAATTCCAAAATCTAGTTTCTTTGATATTCAGCTCTACTTTCTATATGCACTATTTACAAGTCTGTTTAGATCCCTTCAGCAGAAGAGAAGCCATACTGTATCTCTGTAGGTTTGATGGAAAACACTTAATTACTTCCAAACTAAATTAGTTACTGCAGTTGTACAGTGTTGCTTTTGGTTGAATAAACACCCCTCCAATCCTACCCTTCCTCTGTGCCTGCCTGCGAAAATCTGTTGGCCACGAAGTACACAGTCCTACAGTATCGGTCTATGGTCTATATAGGGTGGAGAATAATAATAAATAATGACATATATGTGATATCCCAACAGGGTTCCTTTCTAAGAGCAAGCACATCTAATCAAGCGACTGATCATCAGTGTATAATTTGGGACACGTGATTGCTTGGTGTGTAGGAACACCTAAATAGTTACACAGCAATGCAAACTGCACATTGTGTCTAAAACACACACACATACACAGCACACACATACAGCACATCCTGACTCTAAAAACGACACAGTAGCACACACACAAACACACACACACTGACTTGTGTGACTTGTGGTCTAGGGAGCTGTGGTCCAGGTCCAGGATAGCTGCGTGGTCGGAGGAGAGCAGTCTGGATGAGGTGTTTCTACGGAGCGACAGCAGGCTCTGGCAAAACTTCAAGCCCATCTCCTGGAGCTCTCTTGTGCCTGTCTGCAGGCCCTGCTCACACACACACACACACACACACGAAGGCAGAGGGAGGAGGTACAGAGAGAGAGGGAGGGAAGATGGATGGAGATGTGAGAAGGATAGAGAGAGAAAGGGGGAAGGAGGGGTAGAGAGGGAGGAGGTATCGCTGTTCAATAATGTAGACCTCGAGCATTTTGACATGCAGCACACAACCTGACTGTTTGCTCTGGTCAATCAATGCTGACCATGTTTGCTCTGCAGAGACTACACACACACACACACACACACACACACACACACACACACAGATGCTTACTAGCATGCACCTTGTCACTGACTCTTCTCAAATGTCAGATGTTTCGGCACAGAGACATTTCATGCAATTACCATTGTTGCATCGCTCGCTCTGATTGGCACGGTGGAGACTGACATTTAGACAGTGCTGGTGGAGAGTGTGTGTATGTGTGTGATTACACGGTGAACACACAGTGCTACAGTACAGGAGCTTCATTGTCAGCCAGATACAGTCACACCAGGATCCTATACATGGAAATACACTAATTCCTCCTTACTAAATTCTGGGATGAGAGAGAGTGTGTGTGTGAGTGTGTGTGTGTGTGTGTGTGTGTTTGTGTGTGTGTGTGTGTGAGTGTGTGAGTGTGAGTGTGTGTGTGTGTGTGTGTGTGAGTGTGTGTGTGTGTGTGTGTGTGTGTGAGTGTGTGTGAGTGTGTGTGAGTGTGTGTGAGTGTGAGTGTGTGTGAGTGTGTGAGTGTGAGTGTGTGAGTGTGTGTTGTGTGTGTGAGTGTGTGAGTGTGAGTGTGTGTGAGTGTGAGTGTGTGTGTGTGAGTGTGTGTGTGAGTGTGTGTGTGTGTGTGTGAGTGTGTGTGTGTGTGTGTGAGTGTGAGTGTGTGTGTGTGTGTGAGTGTAAGAGCAGCTGATGGCAGCTGAGATCATTCAAAGAGTGGTCAGTCAATGTTGATTAAGCTCCAAATCAATAAAAAAAAAAGATGACTGCAGTGCCACTGAATGTTCTGCCTTGCGGACTGAACGAGACGCCCTGTCATGCTGGGAGGAGACCAGTCTAACAGGGCCCCTCCCACACCGTGCTGGAGGGCAAGACACTCCAGAAATCTCATCCAACGTTTTCTAGGTTCATTTATCTCAACCGCAGCCTTCCTCTTCATTCAAGCGTGTCCTTATGAAAAACAGGATGGGATTAATAAGGGGTGAAACGAGGAATGGAGAGAAAAAATAAAGAGAAATATCCATTAGTCAGCAGCATGTCTCCGCGGGAGATGACGTTGCCGCGGTGATTAGAGGAACCGTCTTTGTGATGGAAATTCCTGTCGTTTGAAGATTGTGAGGTGGCAGGAAGAGGCCATCACAGCAAAACACACCCACACACCACTAAGGACACTCCTGATACTAACACACACACCATACATGCCACACACACTCAATACACACACACTGATAACCCTGCAGTAGCACTATAGTTGTAATTCAGTCTGTGATTTAGTTATGTAATTAAACTTCTTCACAGCTGGGCCCCTCAACCAGCCCTGTGACTCACACAGGACCACTAACTGGAACCAATTAAGTGTGACCCCCCCCCCCCCCCCCCCCCCCCCCCCCCCCCCAGGACCCCTTTCCTCCACCATGCCCCCCCCCCCCCCCCCCCCCACCCTCCCCCCGACTGACATCTCTGGTCCACTCTGAGGATATCACTGCAGACCTTCTAATCAGGGAACATTCAGGCGACTGCACAGGACTGCAGGGAACACACACACCTGGTCCTGCTGTGAGTGCTGTGTTGTGAGTGTCTACATGTGTGCACCCTTGTAAATGCCCTGGTCACAGCCGTTGTATGTGCTCTCCATGTGTAGCTGCGCATCACGCCTATCTCCCTCCACACCACCACGCGCGCTGTGGCGCGGCGAGACTTCTCGATGTGGTAGTTACAGCTGTTGAAGGAGAAGGCCGGAGCGATGCGGTCCAGGGTCTTAGGGATGGTCTGGACACGCAGGAACAGGAAGCAGATGAGAGGGGGGTCACACAGCATGGCCACAATGTGTCTTTTACATTTGTACATTCAACACAGAGGTGCATACTGTACTTCTAACAGTATTTTAGTGGAGTGTCAGTAGTTACCCTGTATCCTGGGTTAGTAGCGTGTCACTAGTTACCCTGTATCCTGGGTTAGTAGCGTGTCACTAGTTACCCTGTTTCCTGGGTTAGTAGAGTGTCAGTAGTTACCCTGTATCCTGGGTTAGTAGAGTGTCAGTAGTTACCCTGTTTCCTGGGTTAGTAGAGTGTCAGTAGTTACCCTGTATCCTGGGTTAGTAGCGTGTCACTAGTTACCCTGTATCCTGGGTTAGTAGAGTGTCAGTAGTTACCCTGTATCCTGGGTCTTCCTTGAGAGACGCTGTGTTGACTGTGGCTCCAGACTGCCACAGGGTCTCCTTGATACTGCAGCCGTACAGAAACACATTCTTCTTCCTGGGAGTGACCGTGGTAGTCACAGAACACCTGCAGAGGAGAGCCGAGGTAGGGAAGGGGTGGGGTGGTAGGAGTAGGGACAGGAGGGAGGATGCAGGGGAACGGAGGGAGAGAGGAAAAAGACAGAGGGAGAAAAAGCAAAGGAAGGGAAAGAGGAAGGAAAGGAGGATGACAGTGAGGATAAAGAAGGGAGAGAGCAGGAAGAGAGGAAAGATGTGGAGAGATTATGATCAGGCACAACCAGGATAAATAAACAGTTGATAGTCTGAAACCTCTTCATCATTACTGCTTTAAAGTGCTTTATCTCCTCCTCTGTGCCAGCGCCCCAGGGTGGGTGTGATGTTACTCAGAGACACAAGGAGAAGAAATACCTGAACAGGGAGAAGGTTACACTCTGAACCAATTAAGATGAGAAGTTTGTTTCTATCAGCTAATTACATATTTGAAACAATAATTTTTGTTTTGGGATGGCATATTTTAACACACACAGTGTGCAGGTACATTGGGCAGTAATTGAAATAATGAACCGTAAATTACGATCCAATTCATTTGTAACGTCAGCTAATTGCTTTATCCTACTGTTTGCTCGCCAGGTAATTACATTTCATTACACATCAGACTGAGAAAAACGAAACATTCTCGTTGTCTGTGCTGGTCGGGTTGTACTCGTTGACGCCATGACTGGAAAGTAAAGAAGCCACTGATGGATGTAGCATGTTAGACATCTAGATATCCATCTAGATATCCATCATCTCATGTCCATGTTGTAAACATGCCTGTTCACCCGGTAATGTGACTAGTTACACCAGTCTCGTTCGTGTGACTAGCTACACTACTCTAGAATGTGACTAGTTACACAACCAAAACACTGTTAGAAATATGCACTTCTGATTCTCTGCTGTATTTGTTACTTGTGCAGTGAGAGAGAGACAGAGAGGAAGGGGGGAGAGAGAAAGGGAGAGGAGAAAGTGAGATGGAGAGGGAGAAAGGGAGAGGGAGAGGGAGAAAGGGAGAAGGGAGAGGGAGAGGGAGAGGAGAAAGGGAGAAGAGAAAGGGAGAGGAGAGGAGAAAGGGAGAGGGAGAGGGAGAGGAGAAAGGGAGAGGGAGAGGGAGAAAGGGAGAGGGAGAGGAGAAAGGGAGAGGGAGAAAGGGGAGACAGAGGGAACTAAACCACAAGGTCAGGGGAGCTGAATCTAGAACTTGTCATGTCCTGTTGTGGTGTAGCTGTTGGAATGAACAAGACAACAATCAAATATTAACAGTGTTTTCTGAACAGTGCCCCCCCCCCCCCCCTCACCAGGGGGGTTCTTCCTATGCTGTTGAGGTAGTGGAGGAAACCCTTGGTGTGGTAGATGGTGGGGGCTGAGCAGAGAGTCTGGCTTCAGCCACTGTCTGTTCAGGTCCTCTCCATTCAGAGCACACCGGTGACTGGAGAGAGAGGGGAAAGAGAGAGAAAAGAGAGAGAAAAGAAAGGGTGGAAAAAGAGAGAGTGAATACATAGAAATCTGTTAACATGTTATATGAAATCACTACATGTAGATGGATCCTAAGGTTTGATTGTGAACCAGATGAACACCATGGAAGAATTTAAAACAGTTTAGCTACAGTTCAGGATCCAAAGGAGTCAGCCACAGTGTGTGTGCGTGTGTGCGTGCATGTGTGTGTGTGTGTGTGTGCGTGTGTGTGTCTGGGGACGTGTCCCAGCACGTGGAGCTGCGAAGGCCCACCAGCCTCCAGGTAAAACTAAACCAGACAGCCGCTAGCCTGTCAGCCAGCCAGCCAATCGTCTGTCCCGCCAGCCAGCCAATCGTCTGTCAGCCAGCCAGCCAATCGTCTGTCCACCAGCCAGTGTGTGTGTGTGTTGGTCAGTGTGTAAGGGTGTGTGTGTGTGTGTACTGCAGTGTATTGCCAGCTCTTTAGCTGTCAGACAGGAGTCCCCAGGAGAACCAGGGCGGTGTGTGTTCCAGGGTCATACATCACCTGCCGTCCCACCAATCACAGCCCTGTCTGGGGGACGCGGCACGCATACATCCTGCTCCACATTGCTGTTCCACATGGAGCGCTGAACATCCCAGAGGTCACACCGTTCACATGTTCCATTACCATGGTTACTGGCATGTACACCGTTGATGGATCGGATTCAAATGACACACACACACACACTCTCCGCCCCCATACACACATACTTCCCACACCCACCCCAACACAAACCTCTCACACACACACACACAGTACCTCACAAACGTAACAACAAAAAAACACAGGTACCAACATGGCTGCGTGAGGCATGATTATTTCAAGCTTTATGGTTTACGTTTATAGTGCTCATCAATTCAAAGAGGTGGTAACATTCATGGATGGTTTCATAACTGGTCTGAAGGGTGCGCTTTACAGAGTTCTGGGACAAGGACACAGTCCATGATGTTAGTGAAAGGTGACAGCTCTATCAAGATTTACAGCCAATAGAAATGTACGTGCTGACAGTTTACAGCTATGAACTGTCTCCTGTTCTTAGTGCCCCCGTCACACTCTGTTGTCACTACAGAGGCTCTTACCAGACCTGTCTGCACAGGGTGGGCGGGCTTTTCGTTTCTGCGCCACCCACCGATAGGCTACTGTTTAGGAGGAGAAGAAACACCTGTGCTCTGATTGGTCGTAGACGCCCAGAAGTTGAACATCTGAGTTTGTATTTAGAAAATGTCCAGACTCAAACGCACTTCTACGCAGGAGCCGCAGTGAGACCCAGGGCCTGGTCAGTAAGGAGGAGCTGCAGTGAGACCCAGGGGCCTGGTCAGTAAGGGAGAGAGCTGCAGTGAGACCCAGGGCCTGGTCAGTAAGGAGGAGCTGCAGTGAGACCCAGGGCCTGGTCAGTAAGGAGGAGCTGCAGTGAGACCCAGGGCCTGGTCAGTAAGGAGGAGCTGCAGTGAGACCCAGGGCCTGGTCAGTAAGGAGGAGCTGCAGTGAGACCCAGGGCCTGGTCAGTAAGGAGGAGCTGCAGTGAGACCCAGGGGCCTGGTCAGCAAGGGAGGAGCTGCAGTGAGACCCAGGGCCTGGTCAGTAAGGAGGAGCTGCAGTGAGACCCAGGGCCTGGTCAGTAAGGAGGAGCTGCAGTGAGACCAGGGCCTGGTCAGTAAGGAGGAGCTGCAGTGTGACCCAGGGCCTGGTCAGTAAGGAGGAGCTGCAGTGAGACCCAGGGCCTGGTCAGTAAGGAGGAGCTGCAGTGAGACCCAGGGCCTGGTCAGTAAGGAGGAGCTGCAGTGAGATGGCAGTTCACTGGAGAGGCTGACCTGATCTATCCTGTAACGGGTTTTTAAAAGAAGCTTCACGGCTCAGCTCCAGCTTGTCCACCTTTATAACCTCATCATTCAGAGCCATGCCTGGAGAAGGAGGGTTTCATCTGAAGGACTTGATACCCCCCCACATGATACTGTCTGCAGTATATCCATTTCTTTCTGTATGTCCCTCGCTCTGTGTGTCTGTCGCTTTCTCTCCTCTGTTGTTTGAGACGCAGGAGGTGGAGAATCCTGATAGAAGGGCTTTCTCAAGGCTTCATCACCTGTTTGAGTGTGTGTGTGTGAGTGAGAGAAAGTGTGTGTGTGTGTGTGTGGAGAAGAGAGAGAGAAAGAGACAGAGAGAGACGGAGAGAGAGCGAGGGTGTGGGAGAGAGAAAGTGCGTGAGTGTGTGTGTCAGGGAGATGGAAGATTACTGTTTGGGTTTGAATATTAGTCCGTGCTTAATCATAGCTGCAGGGTATGGAGAGTGAGAGATATAGGGAGGGAGCAGGAGAGGGAGAGAGGGAGAGTTAGAGGAAAGAGAGAAGGATGGATGCAGAGAGAGGGAGGCAGTGAGGAGTAGTGGCTGTCTAAACCCTAAAGCTTGCAGAGGTACAGCATGAATACAAACAGTTCCAGTCCCTGTTTACCTCAAATACACACCCGGTTCTATCAATTTTGTGACATGCATTCATGTTTGGGTTTGTTCAAAGTGAATATATTTCCATAATGACTAGAAACGAAACACTGAATGAATTTTTTTTCTTCACGGACTGCGGCGCGTTTCAAAGCAGCTACTGTGTACGACGGCCTTTAACTCTGTGTATATATCTAAAAATGGCTATGGACATATTTTTACATCCTGCCTACCATGGGCCCAGACCATGCTCTGGCCCCATGGCTCAAATCAGAGTCATTCATCAAAACAATGGCTGCTAAAAATATGCTAAACGAGCCAGTGAGTCAAACAGGACATCTCATTACAGCAGATGGATGTCAGGGTCATTAAACACTGGAGTGTGGAAGCTTCTCTGGACTAGCGGGGGAGGGGAGCTATATGAATGTATATACACTGATCAGCCATAACATTAAGACCCACTGACAGGTGAAGTGAATAACACTGATTATCTCGTTACCATGGCACCTGCCAGTGGGTGGGATATATGAAATGAAAGTTAAAATGTTGTCCTCAAAGTTGATTACCAAATTGCGATGGCTAGACAACCGGGTCAGGGTGTCTCCCAATCTGCAGCTCTTGCCCACACACACACACCACACACACACACACACCACACACACACACAACACACACACACACACACACACACACACACACACACGTCCAGACAGGTACTGGACTATAAGGCTGTAAAAGATTGGATCAGTGTTGAATGTGTCTCCATAACCCTCCAGAGAGTATGGAACGTCATCAATCGTGACTGATACTCTCACACACACCTCTCCCCTCTCCCTCCCTCCCTCCCTCCCTCCCTCCCCACCCTCCACCCTCCCTCCCTCCCTCTCCCTCCCTCTCTCCCTCCCTCCCTCCCCTCCCTCCCTCCTCCCTCCCTCCCCCCCCCCCCCACACACACACACACACACACACAGAGAAGCTCAATGTCAGAACCTCCACAGACAATGGCATGAAAACAGCACAATGACAAGATGGAGAGATCTCTCTCTAAATGCCCATGGATGTACTTGTTCAGTGATCAGCTTATCTGTAAATCCTGATGGTAACACGATATGTAAGAGAGAGGGAGACAGAGAAAGAGGCAAAGACAGGGAGAGGGATGAGTAGAAAGATAGAGACAGGGAGGGAGTTTGTGTGTGTGTGTGTGTGTTACATAGCAAGGTCTGGGGTAAGCAGTGTAGTAGGATGATAAACCTTTCCTTCCTTCCCTATTTCCCCCCCCTCTCCATCCATCCATCCCTCAGCCTGATGCAGAGTCATGGCCAGTCCTGGAGCCCCTGAGGTAGTATTTACGAGGCCAGCTGTAATCTCAGTCTTTGCTCTGCCATCATTAACCAGATGCTGGGCTTGTAGAAGAGACAGGGGCTTGGGGGGGGGGGGGGGGGGGGGGGGGGGGGTTATTTGTTGCGTTGTGTGTTTTATTTATGCATCTGATATATGTGCCTCATATACAGTGTGTGGTTTCTGTATCTGTGAGTGTGGCTGTACAGAATACTGTATGTGTGTGTGTGGTTTGGGTAAAGCATGTGTGTGTGTGTGTGTGTGTGTGTGTACAGTATGCAAAGTATTTGTGTACTAAACGCCCCCCAAAGTGGGGACCCCAGTGTAAGCACACAGTAACTTTCCACTGTGACCTCAGAGATCAGATGATCAGAATTGCTTTACTTAGCCCCAGGGGGGGGCAAACATACACACAGACACATCTACACACCCCTCACATTACATACACACATCTCCACACCCCTCACATACACACTCACACACATCTCAGCACCCCTCACATAAACACACACATCTAAACACCCCTCACATACACACACACAAATCTACACACCTACACACCCCTCACATACACACATGCACATACGCACACACACATTACATCTGTTAGGTGTGTTGTGATGATGCAATGGAGAATAGAAGCTGTATGAGGTCATCAATGCGAGCTGTGAAGAACACAATATGACTCTGACATTCCACAAGGTTACAGCTAACTGAAGTTGTTCACCTGGGAAAAAAAACCTTCAGGTGCTCTTTTCTGTCTCTCTCTCTCCCATCTCTAGCTCACTCTATCCATCTCCTTCTTCTCTCCCTCCCTCCCCCTCTGTCTCTCTCTCTCCCCATCTCTAGCTCACTCTATCCATCTCCTTCTTCTCTCCCTCCCTCCCCCTCTGTCTCTCTCTCTCCCTCCCTCTCCCTGTGTCTCTCTCTCTCCCTGTGTCACTCTCATGCTGGTAGTACATGGGTGGTTTTATATTAATATGACAGAACAGAGGACTGGGAGTTCCTGTTTGGCTGATAGGATTTAACACCTGCAATGTTTGAACAAAATGTCACAAGCCGACCGCCGCAATTACCATTCCACACCCGTGCAGCCAACAACCCCAGGCTCTACAGCTGCCCACTGATGAGAGGAGGGGAGGGGAGCGGAGGGGAGGAGAGAGAGAAACAAACAAAGAGAGAGAGAGAGAGAGAGAGAGAGAGAGAGAGAGAGACAGACAGACAGACCACAGACAGACCAGACAGAGAGACAGAGCGAGACAGACAGAGAGACAGAGCTGATTTAAACTGTGACTCAAACTAATGAAGTCTTCCTTGCCAATCC
>NC_090053.1:1984324-2013572 GCF_038355195.1 Osmerus mordax | reverse complement strand
GCTATATGAAAGCACACACACACACATAACAGAAGTGGCACAAAACTGGATATTCCAATGTGATTGGATGAGCTTGGTGGTTAGAGCATTAGACTGCAGATCAAGAGGTTGCCGGTTCAACTCACCCTACCCCTTTAAATAGCACTTTGGATAAAAGCTAAATGAATACATTTGCTAAGAGGGTCTGGAAGGTCGGGACTCACACAGAAATAGACTGGTCTTCTTTTTCCATCACTGCATCTTTCGATCCGTGGAGTGTTGCTAAACCTTTGTGGCCGAGTACGGCTCTCTGGGGTGGGGCAGTGCCAACATGCCGCCTAGCAGGGTACAGTTACCACGGCATCAGCAGGACACAGGAAAGGTGAGAGTCCTGTCTTCTGAAAGATGATCTGCCCTGCTATGCTCACACTGGGGGTATCACACATCTCTGTGGGCCAGACTATTGGTCTAGAGGTGAGGGTGGGGAAGGGCCAGGAGAGACTGCAGATCAGTTGGGGGTCTGGCTCCAACTGAACGCGTCTCAGACACATACCCAGAGACAGAGGCAGAGGGGTAACAGAGAGGCAGAAGGAGGAAGGGAGGCAGAAACAGACAGAGAGGCAGAGAGAGGCAGAGATGCAGAGGTAAAGAGAGGGAGAGATAGGGAAGACAGACAGAGTGAGAGAGAGAGAGAGAGAGAGACAGAGAGAGAGAGAGGACACAGAGAGAGAGAGAGAGACACAGAGAGAGAGAGAGAGAGAGAGAGAGAGAGAGAGAGAGAGAGAGAGAGAGAGAGAGAGAGAGAGAGAGAGAGAGAGAGAGAGAGAAGAGAGAGAGAAGAGAAAGAGAGAGACAGAGAGGGAGAGAGAGAGAGAGAAGAGAGAGAGAGTAGAGGGGCAAAGTGACAGACAGACAGTATTGTAAAGTGAGTGCAGTGTCACAGTGGGGTAGTCACCATGTATTTGAGTGGGGGTGGGTGAGCGAGGTCTATTTATACAGGCAGGATTAGAGAGGACGGACAGAAGAGGCCGTCCATCTGGTCGTGCTGACAGCTTGTCAGAAGCCTCTGGACCTCCACAGTGAGGGCAGCATAACCAGGAGGTCTGTCTGGACCTCCACCGTGAGGGCAGCATAACCAGGAGGTCTGGGAGGGGCCGAGGGGCCCTCTGGCTGGACCTCCACTGTGGGGGGCAGCATAACCAGGAGGTCTGTCTGGACCTCCACTGTGAGGGCAGCATCACCAGGAGGTCTGTCTGGACCTCCACTGTGAGGGCAGCATCACCAGGAGGTCTGGAGGGGGCCGAGGGCCTCTGTCTGGACCCTCCACTGTGGGGGCAGCATAACCAGGAGGTCTGTCTGGACCTCCACTGTGAGGGCAGCATCACCAGGATGGTCTGGAGGGGTCCAAGGGCCTCTGTCTGGACCTCCACCGTGAGTGCATCATAGCCAGGAGGTCTGGAGGGGCCGAGGGCCTCTGGCTGGACCTCCACCGTGAGGGGAATCATAGCCAGGAGGTCTGGAGGGGCCGAGGGCCTCTGGCTGGACCTCCACCGTGAGGGGCAGCATAACCAGGAGGTCTGTCTGGACCATCCACCGTGAGGGCAGCATAACCAGGAGGTCTGGAGGGGCTGAGGGCCTCTGGCTGGACCTCCACCGTGAGGGCAGCATAACCAGGAAGTCTGTCTGGACCTCCACCGTGAGGGCAGCATCACCAGGAGGTCTGGCTGAGGGTCTAAGCTCATATGGGTTCCACTTCAACTGTGACAACAGCCCCACCACCTACGCACAACCATACACACCACCACCTACGCACAACCATACACACCACCACCTACGCACAAACCATACACACCACCACCTACGCACAACCATACACACCACCACCTACGCACAACCATACACACCACCACCTATGCACAACCATGACACACCCAGTCCTCTGCAGTCCTAGAGCTCTCTGTGACCCCAGCACGACCCCCAGCACTTACCTCAGCACGACCCCGGAACGACCTCAGCACGACCTCAGCACGACCCCAGCACGACCCCAGAACGACCCCCGCACCTACCTCAGCACGTCCAACGTGATTTATGAAGACAGACACAGAAAGACATCTCGGATATTCTGTCATATTGTGTCATTGGCTGTCTCACCCAAAGGTTCACGCTCCCTCTCCATCCCTCTTTTCTCCACCAGCATTCCCTCTCTCTCTCTCTCTCTTCTCTCTTCTCTCTCTCTCTCTCTCTCTCTCTCTCTCTTTCTCTTCTCTTCTCTCTCTCTCTCTCTCTCTTATTCTCTCTATCCCTCTCTCCCTCTCCATTCACCCCTCCTCTCTCTCTCTTCCAGGCTGAGGGAGTCCAGATGCCTTAGGCTTTATAGAGTGTGAAAGCTTCTGGAACCTTGTTAGAGAGCTGTTTACAGTAACTGCCCGTGGTGCAGAGAACTGCCACTCAGTCACAGAGAGTCAACAATGTTCACTTTTAAACGTCGGAAGCTCTGCATGGTCCCTCCAGATGCTCAGCCTCTCACACCAAGGATCTTTACAGACCTGTCTGCACTGGGAGGGCCAACAAAACATCAAAATGTATTTGTATTGCCCTTTTTACAAGCAATGTCACAGAGAGGGCTTCACATACGCCAATAGAACTGCCCCCCTCAACCGCCTAAACCCTCAAAGAAGACAAGGAAAACTCCCAGAAAAACTCACCAGTGGAGAAAAAATTGAAGAGAAACCTCGGGAGGAGCAATTCAGTGAGGGGATCCCCTCCTCCAGAGACAGAGTGAGGGATCCCCTCCTCCAGAGACAGAGTTGAGGGTATCCCCTCCTCCCAGAGACAGAGTGAGGGATCCCCTCCTCCAGAGACGGAGTGAGGGATCCCCCTCGCTCCAGAGACAGAGTGAGGGATCCCCTCCTCCAGAGACAGAGTGAGGGATCCCCTCCTCCAGAGACGGAGTGAGGGATCCCTCCTCCAGAGACGGGAGTGAGGGATCCCCTCCTCCAGAGACGGAGTGAGGGATCCCCTCCTCCAGAGACGGAGTGAGGGATCCCCTCCTCCAGAGACAGAGTGAGGGATCCCCTCCTCCAGAGACAGTTGGTGAAAGAGAGGAGCGGGGCTCATCATTTCTCTGCCACACACCGATAGGGTACTGATCAGGAAGTGGTGACCGATAGGGTACTGATCAGGAAGTGGTGGAAATATCTGTGCTCTGACTGCATACGAATGTGTACGACCAAAGTCAAGCTACAGTTTCAGACATTCTCCCAAGTTTGTAGTTATAGATCTTTTGCGTTGGAAGGGGCGCACGTCTTTTTCAGGCCCCGTTTTATGCGTATGATACATTTGAGTTCCCTGAACTTTGAAAAGACACACCCCAAAGACAACGGATATCACACACAGAAACAGACACACGAAAAGACAAACATAGAAATAGAAAGACAGGCAGACACACATACAGACGGACAGAGGGAGTGACAGACAGACAGGCTGACAGGCTGACAGACAGACAGGCTGACACACACACAGACAGACAGACAGACAGGCTAACAGACAGACAGACAGGCTGACAGGCTGACAGACAGACAGACAGGCTGACACACAGACAGACAGGGCTGACAGACAGGCTGACAGACAGACAGGTTGACACACAGACAGACACACAGACAGACAGGCTGACACACAGACAGACAGGCTGACAGACAGGCTGACAGACAGACAGGTTGACACACAGACAGACACACAGACAGACAGACAGACAGACACACAGACAGGACAGACAGGCTGACACACAGACAGACAGGCTGACAGACAGACAGACAGGCAGACAGACAGGCTGACAGACAGACAGGTTGACACACAGACAGACACACAGACAGACAGGCTGACACACAGACAGACACTGCTGACAGACAGACAGACAGGGCTGACAGACAGGCTGACAGACAGACAGGTTGACACACAGACAGACACACAGACACAACAGACAGACACACAGACAGACAGGACAGGCTGACAGACAGACAGGCTGACAGACAGGACAAACAGACAGGCTGACAGACAGACAGACAGGCTGACAGACAGACAGATAGACAGACAGGCTGACACACAGACAGACAGGCAGACAGACAGACAGACAGGCTGACTCACAGACAGACAGGCTGACAAACAGACAGACAGGCTGACAGATAGGACAGACAGGCAGACACACAGACAGACAGACAGGCTGACTCACAGACAGACAGGCTGACAAACAGACAGACAGGCTGACAGATAGACAGACACACAGACAGACAGGCAGACAGACAGCAGGTAGATAGAAAAGGAGGAGACCTTTTGACTGCACCCCCCCCCCAGCCCCCAAGGAGTCATGTCTAAACATAAACGACTTGATATAGAGTTGCAGAAAGCTGGGTCGCAAATCACACCTGCTTGAGATTAAAAGGCTTCATGCTGCTGTGATGGGCACTGTGCTGGGACCGACCATCCATCACTACGGCCTCAGTAGCACAGAGAGCACATGGAGGAAACTGGGACCAGCCACATGCGTTTACGTGTGTGCGTGTGCATGTGTGTGCGTGTGAGTGAGTGTGTAAGTGGCAGTTCATGTTTCAGCCAGGACCTATACTGAACGCAGTCTCACCCCTCTCAAACCCCCCAGAGCCCCCCCCCCCCAGACCCCACCCCCCAGATTGTTGCCAAATTGAGTCGTTTCTCATAAAATTATGTTCACAACAACTACAGTATGTTTGTGTGTATAGTGTGTGTATTCTTGTGTGTGTGTGTGTGTGTGTGGCGTTCTGAGAGGTACCATGTTTCAGCCTGCCATGCCCCCTGACCCCTCCAACCCTCCCCAGACGCCCCCTTACAGGACATGTCCTGTAAAAGGCTTGTCCCTCATCTCTCTACTAATAAGACAGAGAGAGAGAGAGAGAGAGAGAGAGAGAGAGAGAGAGAGAAGAGAGAGAGAGAGAGAGAGAGAGAGAGAGAGAGAGAGAGAGAGAGAGAGAGAGAGAGAGAGAGAGAGTGGAGAGAGAGAAGAGGAGCGGAGAGAGAGAAGAGGAGAGTGATAGGAGAGGAGGCTCCATCTTTCATCACCATGGGAACACACCATGGAACACACCAGGGACGACCATGACCCCTTGAATAATCTGCTATTAATAAGAAACGATTTTCCCCTGGAGTACAGTTACCCCTGCCATGGCCACCAGGTTGGCTAGCCCAGCAGTCATGCAGGCTAGCTTTTACAAAGTAAGCTTCCTAAAGCCCTTGGACCTGAGAGACCCTGGCTGCACATCCAAGAGCTCAGTCACATCTAAAAACAACCTGGCTGTTCCCTCCATGACACACTGCATGCCAACAGCACAGAGGTGACTCAGTGTGATCCAGAGAGACAGAGGGCTGAGTTATGACCCACACCTGTGAGACTCACACCTCCCTCTCCCCCTTCATCCTCCCTCTCTCTCTCCCCCTTCATCCTCCCTCTCTCTCTCCCCCTTCATCCTCCCTCTCTCTCTCCCCCTTCATCCTCTCCCTGTCTCTCTCCCCCTTCATCCTCCCTCTCTCTCTCCCCCTTCATCCTCTCCCTGTCTCTCTCCCCCTTCATCCTCTCTCTCTCTCTCCCCCTTCATCCTCCCTCTCTCTCCCCCTTCATCCTCCCTCTCTCTCTCCCCCTTCATCCTCCCTCTCTCTCTCCCCCCTTCATCCTCCCTCTCTCTCTCCCCCTTCATCCTCCCTCTCTCTCTCTCCCCCTTCATCCTCCCTCTCTCTCTCCCCCTTCATCCTCCCTCTCTCTCTCTCCCTTCATCCTCCCTCTCTCTCTCTCCCCCTTCATCCTCTCTCTCTCTCTCTCTCCCCCTTCATCCTCCCTCTCTCTCTCCCCCTTCATACTCCCTCTCTCTCTCTCTCCCTTCATTCTCCCTCTCTCTCTCTCTCTCTCTCTCTCTCTCTCTCTGTGTGTTATTAAATGTTCAGATAAATAAGTTATCAAGCTGAAAATATTCTCTCTCTGTCCCTTCATCATGTCACTGTTTCTGTGTCACTTTTTCCCTGTCATCTTACATGTGTCTCTGTTCATCCCCCCCCCCTCTCTCTCTCTCTCTCTATATATATATATCAATTCAATTCAATTCAATTATTAGCTTGACAGTCATTTCAACCGTATTGCCAAAGCAAGACGCACAATAACAGGCAACCATACATCAACACCATTCAAAAACAACATAAGGAACGACAGTCTGTATTGTCCGGAACATGTGGTAACAACAAAGTGTCAAGAACAGAAAACAACAAATCGAAACAAAAACAACCTAAGTAAATAGCTACATTGAGATGGACAACACATATTACAAATAGAATTTCAAGGCTGGTCACATTACATTCAGGTTTTCCCTGATTTCATGGCACTCTTTTAGAAATCGTCCAGATAGGGGGGCTGTGTGTCCCTCCCCTAAGAGCACTTTTAGCTTTTCATTATCAGACAGTGTGGTGAATGATGGTACAAGGGATTCACGTTTATCAAAGAAATGCTGTCTGGTATGTCTGTAGCGTTGGCAGTCTATCTCTCTCTGTCTGTTCCTTCATCCTCTATGTCTCTCTCTCTCTCTCTCTCTCTCTCTCTCTCTCTCTGTGTTCCTTCATCCTCTATGTCACACCCTCTCTCTCTCTCTCTGTTCCTTCATCCTCTATTTCTCTCTCTCTCTCTCTCTCTCTCTCTCTCTGTTCCTTCATCCTCTATTTCTCTCTCTCTCTCTGACACGTTTACTCTCTGTGTAGTCCTCAGTGTAGTCTACAGTACACACACACACTCACACACACACACTCCTCAGTGTAGTGTACACACACACACACACACACACTCCTCAGTGTAGTGAACACACACACACACACACACTCCTCAGTGTAGTGAACACACACACACACACACTTTAGTGTAGTCAACACACACACACACACTCCTCAGTGTAGTGAACACACACACACACACACTTTAGTGTAGTCAACACACACACACACACTCAGTATAGTGTACACAGACACACTTTTCAGTGTAGCCTACACACAGGGTAATAAGGGAACACCTCCTAATAGCAACTCTGCTGTTGAAAAGCGTCTCCGTTTCTCGGAGCAGATTCAGGAACACAACCCAAGCAACAGGTGTCACACTTAAATATGTCCCTGGGATTATATTATCTGAGGCCTCTGTAGTGGGGAAACCTTAGATACTATTCTCACAGGAACTGCTGCTGTGTGTGTGTGTGTGAGGGGTGTGAACATTTAGTAATTTAAATAGGTGCCTATAGATAGTCCACACATGCTGAAATTAACGGTAGTGAACACATCAGGTAGATGATCTAGTCAGGCTTCTTTTTGTGGTGGAATACTAGCAACAAAAAGACAGTTATTTTGGTCTAATGGTGTTTGCAGCTGTGGTTTAATGTGAGTTTGAAGCAGATATAAGGTTGGGTTGGTGATTTAAGGTATATCATTTTTGTATTTTATAGAAGCCACCAGGAATGTTTGCCTTCATTTCTTCATTCATTTCTAACCCTAACCCTAACCCTAACCCTGTCTAGCAAGTAAGCGAAACAAGCTTGATCTTGGCTACATAACATTGCAATTTCTTATTTAAGATAATCTAACAAATAGATGAAAAGAGAGAAAATACTTCAAGCTTATTTACTTTTTCCAGATGTTAATTTGAATATTGTTATCAGATCTACTGTACAGGCCTGAAGTATATGGACTTTGTATGTGTTGCTTTGGATTAAATCAACTGCTTAATGAATCAAATGGAAAAACATATTCAAAACAGAAGTAGCCAAGCAGAGATTTAGTCATTTAGCAGACGCTCTTATCCAGAGCGACTTACCTAATCTCCTTAGAGAGCTCAAGTGATCTGACGGCATGAAAGCATGTGATTGTAGCGACTGCAGAAGGCTGGAAGCAAGTGCATCAGCAACACCCTGCACACGGGAACCCCGAGTTCCTGTGGGAACCCAGAGTTCCTGTGGGAACCCAGAGTTCCTGTGGGAACCCAGAGTTCCTGTGTGACCAGACTGGAGATCCTCACACTAAAGATACGCACACTGGAGATCCTCATAGTACAGGAACCATGTTCATTACATGAGCTGTGTCGAGGGTAGCCCTTGTGGGGGGCACAGGAGGTCCCCCTCTCCATGCCTGCGGCCCCTCACTCAGAGGAGGCTTAAAGACGAGGGTGCACATGCCATTAGTGGGATTACACGGCTACATTCAAGACATTTCCCCGGTGCATATGAAGCTTCCCGCCCCTGCCCGGGCTTACCGTGGCACGCGTAGCTCCCCAGCTCTCTGAGGGTCCCGTTCCAGGTGAAATTACTGCATCTGCCTGTGCTGAACATGACTTCTCTCTGCTGTGGCTTGTGCTCTGAGTGTCTCTGCAGCTCTCTGTGTCTAGGCAACACGGGGATACACTTTAAAAAAAGTTTATGGGGTTGGTATAAAGTGTGGGAACTTCTCCACTGTGCGTGTGTGTGTGTGTGTGTGTGTGTGTGTGTGTGTGTGTGTGTGTGTGTGTGTGTGTGTGTGTGTGTGTGTGTGTGAGTGAGAAAGCGAGAGAGTGGACCCCCCCACAGAGTTAGTGTTTGACGCACCTGGCGTGTTTTTCAAAACGCCCTTGTGCTCTAGCTCTTCCATTGGACGACAGCCCAAATGTCAGCCATTCCCACAGAGGGTCTAAGTGAACTGCAAGCCGTGTGGAAGTAAATCACGGCGTTGTTCTGTCAACAGGGCCCTACCTCCAGACCTCAGCAGGGAAGCCCCTCCAAGGAACATCTCCTCAGACATAAGGGGTCTACGAGGGTGTGTGTGTCTTTAAGGGGGGGGTTTGTGTGTGCTTGCCAGAGACTGTGCGTGTGCATGTGTATGTATGCAAGTGTGTCTGTACACTTGCAAGAGTGTGTGTGTCTGTGCCTGCCTGCAAGAGAGAGAGAGGAGAGAGAGAGAGAGAGAGAGAGAGAGAGAGAGAGAGAGAGAGAGAGAGAGAGAGAGAGAGAGAGAGCGGTGTGTGAGTTGTCCACACATTTGTGTTCATTTGTCTTTGGAGAGATTCCAGAGGCTGTGCAGTTCCTTACACACACGCACAAATAGTAGGGAGTGAAAATAGCCTTGTGTGCACTCACACTCATACGTTTCCTTTGAACTGCAGCCGAACCGCAGTGATAGGAATGAATCAGCCTGGACAAACTCATTAATTGACGGAAACACTGAACACACAATCAAAGGAGAGATAGCGGTGGTTAACCTGTAGCATGTTTAGGATGGGACCTGCGAGTGCGCAACGTACACGAGGGGTGGGCGCGGCACAGGGTCGGGCGGGGGGGGGGGCACAAGGTCGGATGGGGGGCACTGGGTCGGGCGGGGGGGGGCAAGAAAGAGACAGTGAGAAAGAGAAACAGAGAAAGGCAGTAAAAGCTACATTTCTCCACCGCTGCAGGAGGTCTCTGGAGGCAGAACTGCGTGCCAGTAGACAAGCAGAGATTTATGACGATCTGGCAGAACTTTAGGTCTGTTAATGAACACTTTACATCCTCAGAGTGACTGGCGGCAGAGCGAGCCAGGAGGAGCCATGTGTCTCATGCCTAAATATAACTATATATTTATAGATATCAATATCTATATATCACCTTCACATCCTCAACTTGAATTACTGCGACGCAGTGGCACTGTGACAGTACAAGCCTTTGATCCTTCAAAGGAATCATCACACACCTTCTGTATAGACCACTCCCCATCCTCTTTAGGGGCGTAGATCATGACCTGGCTTCTTGTTGGAGAAGATCATGACCTCAATTTTAATGGACCAATCATAATCAGGTTTTTAATGGGACAAGATCCTGACCTGGAAGATCATCAGGTTTGAAAAGCTCCAGGTCTGGGTCCTGGTCTGCATGTCCACACAAGGTACTGTACGACCTGTGTATGTCTGTCTATGTCCACACAAGGTACTGTACGACCTGTGTATGTCTGTCTATGTCCACACAAGGTACTGTACGACCTGTGTATGTCTGTCTATGTCCACACAAGGTACTGTACGACCTGTGTATGTCTGTCTATGTCCACACAAGGTACTGTACGACCTGTGTATGTCTGTCTATGTCCACACAAGGTACTGTACGACCTGTGTATGTCTGTCTATGTCCACACAAGGTACTGTACGACCTGTGTATGTCTGTCTATGTCCACACAAGGTACTGTACGACCTGTGTATGTCTGTCTATGTCCACACAAGGTACTGTACGACCTGTGTATGTCTGTCTATGTCCACACAAGGTACTGTACGACCTGTGTATGTCTGTCTATGTCCACACAAGGTACTGTACGACCTGTGTATGTCTGTCTATGTCCACACAAGGTACTGTACGACCTGTGTATGTCTGTCTATGTCCACACAAGGTACTGTACGACCTGTGTATGTCTGTCTATGTTCACCCAAGTTGCTTTATGTCTGTTTATGTTCACCCACGGGTTGTTAAACCTGTCGATGTCCAGCTGAGGCTCTCTCTGACCTGTCGATGTCCAGCTGAGGCTCTCTCTGACCTGTGGATGCCCACCTAAGGCTCTCTCTGACCTGTGGATGCCCAGCTGAGGTGCTCTTTGACCCTAGCGTGAAACGGGACGATCAAAGCCAGGCTCTGGTGTCGGGGTTATGTTCCCCCCGCTCAACCTCCTCCTTCAGGACTCTTATATCTGTTAACCGTGCCTGCTGCCAGGAACACACTAGCTCTCTCTCTCTCTCTCTCTCTCTCTCTCTCTCTCTCTCTCAGAGATATGATGTTGCTTCTGCACTGTGTCTTGTAAACACAGACTGTTCCTTGATATTATCCACAGTACTGTGTAATTGGAAGTCTAGACGAGAAGATTATCTACTGAATGGACTAGGTGGACTTTTTGTTTGTGGCTTTGGATAAAAGCATTTGCTTAAAGAATAAATATAGATTCCTGCCCAGGGCATATTAATAAATCCTGTGTTTGTGTGTGTGTGTTTGCGTGTGTGTGTGTGTGTGTGTGCGCTGTTTGATTCCAGCAGCCTCCAGGTCCTGTCTCCTTCTGTTGTCTGTGAGTGTGTATGCATTAGTGTGTCATAGAATATGTATGTGTGCTGGTCTCTGCTTTGCTGGTTTCTACCTCGCTGGTCTCTACCTTGCTGGTCTCTACCTTGCTGGTCTCTACCATGCTGGTCTCTACCTCGCTGGTCTCTGCTCCACTTGTCTCTAGTGGTCTGCACTCTACTGATATACTTTTCTGGTCTCCAGTTGCTACTCTGCGTATATGTCCTTGCTGGTCTCGGCTCTGCATGTATGTCCTTGCTGGTCTCGGCTCTGCATGTATGTCCTTGCTGGTCTCGGCTCTGCATGTATGTCCTTGCTGGTCTTTGCTCTGCATGTATGTCCTTGCTGGTCTCGGCTCTGCATGTATGTCCTTGCTGGTCTTTGCTCTGCATGTATGTCCTTGCTGGTCTCTACTCTGCATGTATGTCCTTGCTGGTCTCTGCTCTGCATGTATGTCCTTGCTTTTTTTCTCTACTGGTCTCTACTTGGTTTGTCTCTCCTCTGCTGGTCTCTACTGTGCGGGCCTCTACTCTGTTGGTCTACTTTGCTGGTCTGCACTCTACTGGTCTTTGGTCTCTACTTGGCTTGGTTTTGGTCTCGGCCCTGCAAATCTGTCCATCACAGAGGCAGTAATGTGAGCGATGGTCCCAACACTGGCCTGGCATGCTGAGCATGTCTGAAATAGCATTTTCCATCAGGCATGAGGAGACTCCTGTGAAACTCTAGCACTCTCCAGGCACAGGTCCCACTCTCCACTGGCACACTGCTACACTCCTCCTCCTCTGCTCGCCCCATCAATGCTCTTCACACAAACACACACACACACAGAACCCCCACCTCCCCTGCCACCACTAACACATATACACTTATACACACATTCTCTCTGTGTATCTCTCTCTCACGCACTCACATAAACACCACTCCTCAGTGGGAACATGTGAATACTCACTAGCTTTAATACCAGTTGAATCACAGACACTAGCTTTCATATCAGCTAATCACTCACTAATGGAATGGTCTAAATCGTCAATATTATATAGACCAAAACACCATTTGATAGCAGTATAGTTGAGAACATGAGTAAATCTGACTAGTGGTGTGTTCAGGTTCAAAGGTCAAAGATAATAGAGAACTTGTAGAATGTTGGAACTGAAGCACAGAAGCTGAGGACTTCTTGGATTCCTCCAGTAGATTCTAAACTGTCATCTCTATCTTGACGCCGCATTTCCCACATGGCTGCCTTTTTACAGTGTAAACTAAATGTCTGGCTAATGGCTATTCAATACTGGGCATCAGGTTTATATCCATACCCACTTACACCAGGGCACAGAGGCAGCAACCGTCTGGATACTCGCACCTTCTTCCTCCGCTTACCAACCGAAGGGCTGATGGCTGTATCAGATGGTGTTTGTTCAGCTTGCCTGTCGGTTGTTCTGTCAGCAGGTGTTCTGGAGCTGTGAAGAACTGGAGACGAGGCTCTGAAGGAGGCTGGAGTCAGGTCTGTGAAAGACACTGGCTCACCATGGGTCCTGGCTTGTCTCCACACACGCACTGGGGATTTGCAGGGTACTAAACACGCTAGCACACAAGCAGACTAATGATGGGGCTTACATGTGATATACTGAGTGAGAGGGGCAGGACCCACGCTGAGGTATGGAGTCTGGAGAGAAACAGGTGGTTCTCAGAGGAGCAGTACTCCAAACAGGAGATCTCTCTCTTTCATTCCCCGTCCTCATCATTCACTGGAATGAGTTTTGAGACTACTGAGAGGAAAGATCTAAAACTATTTGTGGCTAATTAAAAAAAAAAAACACCTCCCTCTTGCACAAAGTTATCGCTGCGCTTTTATTTAACTCTAATACTTAATTGGAATGCAAAAAGACCTAATATCTCACCAACTCACGCGTGATTTGGTTAACCGATGAGCTACACACGACCAGCTAGAAGTATTATCTACTTATTACATTTTTACAGATATTTGTGTAATAAATGTAAGGAGTTAAAGTAAAAAGTAGTCAAAGAAAAATAAATAGTGAAGTAAAGTACTGATAACAGAAAAATCTATTTACGTACAGTAAGGAAGTATTTGTACTAATTACTTCCCATCTCTGATCCTTCTGTCCAAATCCGGGCGCCAGTCCCTGAGACTGCAAACACTGGTCTGGTGATTTTTTTGAGCCTTATGTTAAAGTAACCCAAATTGTAAAACTGTAAAATCTGGGCATCAGAGAGGCTATTAATGATCTGTGAATCGTTATCTACTGGTGTGAAAACCAATGTTTTTGATGTCTGTTGGTGTTACCCGTTGGGACTATCATGTGTGCATTTAGTGAAGATAGGTTTGGTTTTAAAGCTGACATCAAAGAGGTTTGGTTTGCACACTGCTGACAAATCAATGTTCTCTTTTGATGAGGAATGCCAGAATATTCCGCAACAGCAAATAGCGAACACCGTACGTTTTGGGAACTGCGTCTCTCTACTGTCCTCTAGCGGTGTGCACGTGGTACTCATTTGATAGATTGGAGGTTATGGTACGAGTGTTCACACTAGTGTTCTAACATTGTATCCTACCTTTCGAATTTTCCTACCAAGACTTGACTGCGCAAGGCAAACGTTGGGGTTGGGCTTTGCCCTACAGCAGGAACATTTGACAAAATAGCACAAGGGTGCAGCTGAAATAAGACTTCAGAAGATTTGTTTCTATGGTGACTCATAAACGCCTAATTTCTTTACGCAAGTAATGCCTAAAACGTGATTGTTCACGTCCATGTAAGAGAACATTTGTCAACATTAAATAACTCGTGTCAAGACATACCCAGGCCTGATTTTTCAATTTTCAATCCCAAAGCAAAAAGATGCTTGAAAAAGTTCTGAATTGTTTAATGAGCTCGATTAGCTCGTATATGTCCATTAGGTGGCGCTCTACAGTTAGTAATCATCAGTATGGACATATCTTCACTTTGAAGACAACAGCAAGGAATCACAAATATAATGCTATGCCACTATCCTCAAACTAGGCACAGCACCTGCGTTCAAGCTGATATCTAGCCAGAGAAAACAAGATGAGTTATGAATCAAGCAAGCAAGCGCTCGATCTGGAGCTACCGTACAGGACCAAGTAGCATAGATGAAGAATGTACACTGGTTGTCTTAATTACACCAGTTTATTTGAACAGTATGGTTAGAATGAAAATGGGAAAATGTTTACAGTCAATGTAGTAATGTGCTTTTGTTTTGTTTTTGCCTCCCCCCCAAAAAAGAGCAGCGCCCAAGCGTTTGATTGGTTTATAATTTGTCTGAACGAACGCCCATTTCGAAGAGATCTCTATTCAGATTGGTGGTTTGTCAGACTCCATTAAAACCCTCTGACGGGATTGGTTTGGGAAAACGTCAGTCGCCTTTCAACGACACGCCAGTGGATGTTCGATCTTTTTTTCTGTTTTCTTCAGATTGAAGAAACCCAGTAATAGATACAGATGAAAGCCAAGGACTTCTACAATTTAAAGTGAAATTATGTTTTTACCCATCGGGCAGAAAAGTTTTACTCATTGGATTAACTTGTATCCATCCTATTAGTATTTATGTAAGTATTAAACCTTTCATTGTTAAAGTTATGTTTAATGTCAGAATTCAAGTGTTTACTAGCTCTTATAGTACTAGTTGGAAATATGTACAACCAAGTCAAGGGGGAAACCAATTAAGCGAACAAAATATGTTGTCAAAACAACATTTTACATTCCTACACTAGTCCACTTGGAGCTTCCTTCCGTCGAGTTCCTTGAAATAGTTGGTTCTATAGACTAGTGTTTTACGTAGATATGCGTTGGTTAGCTTCCATGCTAAGCTAATATTAGTTGCAGCGCCGTCTCTGCTGTAGGAAGTGAGCTAGCTTTTCAAGCAAGAAGGTAAAACAGTGAGTCAGACTCGGGTTATTGTATGAGCATACCAGTCCTGTACGTAGCAATTGAACAACTACTAAAGTGGGCTGCGCTCTACAAGACTTCTTTGTCTCGTGGAAGCGTTGGCTTACATCCACTAACGTTAGCTAGAAGAACATCCTTGCAATGAACTAATACCGAAGTGCTCAATGGTCCCCGGTGTATTGGAATGCTGATCGTAATAATTGTGAGACATGTCTCGCCAGCCTTATTGCCCTTAATGAAAACCACTATATGACAGACATCTGTCGGGGGGTTCCTCCTTTGAACATGTTAAACATTTTTTTTATCGTATCTGTTTGCCGTTGAGGGGAGGGGATTTACACGGGGTAGCAGGCGAATAAACACGGGCTTCTGGCAAACAGCCCTCCTACAGAGACAAGATATTGGCGTATACATAATATGTATCGGGCGGATGAGGCATGTATTCCAAGTCTTTAGTGATGGCTATGAAGAGATACGGCTGTGAACAGTCATGTCTAGTTAGTTAGACGACGGTCATGTAGTACCGGTATTGTCTGACCTGCAGTGAAACGTATGTTTATTTGATAAGAACAGCATGCTAACTAACACGCTGGCTGTTAAATAACAGTGTTATAACCAGGGAATTACCAGTGACAGCATAGTTCTTTTAGCACTAAGATTGTAAGAAAACTGTATTTGACCAGTATTGAATTCATTTAAAAGAGATGTGCCACGAGTCCAGAATTTAATTATCAAGAGTTCTAGAATGGCTCGGATTCTGTAATCGATCAAAGGCTTCTTAATGCTGTTATTCTAACCATCCTTCCTCTCTCCCTGTGCTCCTGTGAGAGTAGTGTGGCAAAGTGTCCAAGCTTCGCCTTATTCCTCGCCTGCTATAAAGAATGAAATTACCTCTAATTCCTTCTCAGTCTCGCTTTCTCGTACACACCCCCTCCCTCAGGCCCGGCTAGTCTCAGAGCTGCCTCACAGAAAGCTTGATGTAGATATGTGAGTGTAGGGACCACACACAACCTCAACTCCTGCCTTACCCATCATCAGGATCACCCGTGTCCTGGCCAGGCACACGTGCAGATCACCAGAAAACCACCAGAAAACAGATCCGTTGTGCTTGTTTTAATGTTGGGATTATTTGCAGAGGAAGGAAGGCCCATGAGAGCAGGGTGAGAACCCGCATGCAGATAGACCACCTGAGCACAGAACAGGGCCTTGTGCAAATCGAAACTTAGGAACTAGAACTGCTTGAACCTAGAAACTAGAACTGCTTGAACCTAGGAACGAGAACTGCTTGAAGCTAGGAACTAGAACTGCTTGCTTATGCTTACGGGGGTCAGATGGCTGAGCGGTTAGGGAGTCGGGCTATTAGGGTTGTTGGTTCGATTCCCAGCTGTGCAAAAAGACGTTGTGTCCTTGGGCAAGGCACTTCACCCTACCTGCCTCGGGGGAGAATGTCCCTGTACTTACTGTAAGTCACTCTGGATAAGAGCGTCTGCTAAATGACTCAAATGAAAATGCTTGCTGTGAGGAGGCAGTGCAAGGGATTGACACTGACACGCACACCCTCACCGCATACACACAGTTCCTGTCGCCAGTCTAAGCACCACCAGTGGAATACCAACAGGCCTGTTGAATGGAGCCTGGAAAGCCTTCAGTCACAGGCGCTGGCCCCTCTCTCCAGCCCAGCGGTCCGGGCAGCAGAGCTGGGGGGCTTTGTCTGCAGGTTGCCAGGAGCTAACGAGGCTAGGCTAATTAGGAGCTGCCTTTCAGCGCTGCTGTAGCACCATGGAGGCAGAGGTTCGTTTGGCCCTGGATGGAGGCTGGTCCTCAGGTCTGGAATGACAGAGTCTGGACAGGAAGGGAGTCAGGTGGCTGAGCGGTGAGGGAATCGGGCTAGTAATCCGAAGGTTGCCAGTTCAATTCCCGGTCATGCCAACTGACGTTGTGTCCTTGGGCAAGACACTTCACCCTACTTGCCTCGGGGGAATGTCCCTGTACTTACTGTAAGTCGCTCTGGATAAGAGCGTCTGCTAAATGACTAAATGTAAATGTAAAGGAAGGAAGTGCACCGTCACCTGTTTGAATTAATAATGTTGAGTTTAACCCCCCTCTTCCTACCCCAAATATTCTTTATACAAGTTATGTTCTAACCCCGACTCCTTTTATTAACTTCCTTCCCCCACTCCTGCCCAAAAATATGTATTTATGATGTTCCCCACCTACCCCCCCTGTCTCAGACGCCAGCCATCAGCCCAGCCTGTAGGGGGCACCGTGCAGGGGACATGCAGAACTCCCCCCACATCCTCACTGTCAGTGCCTGTGCCTGGGTCAGCAGCTTGTGCCGGCGTAAGTGGTGCTACGGGACGACCGTCTAAACTCTCCAGACCCCCCCCCACCCCCACCCCCCACCCCCACCCACTTGACATGAATCAGACCCAAAGTATCCCCTACCCTCCCCCAGCCTCCCGTGTGCTCTCAACCCCCCGCAGAACCATGACCCCCCCCCCCCTCTCTCTCTATTTGCACGGTTTGTCATGTGCACCGTCTTTTGTGACTGACTGCTCTCCCCCTCCCCTACATTGTGGTTCCTGTCAGCCAGACATTGTGGTTCCTCTCCCAGCCTGCTGATGTGTGCCTGCCTGCAGCCTCCCCCCCGATCCATCTGACAGCCCCCCCCCCCCCCCCGCCCTCCCCCACACCCCTAGACTGTTCACCCTGGACCCTGAACTGCATGTCAGCACATTTACACACACACACAGATATACACACACACACACACAGATATACACTCACTCACTCTCTCTCACACACACACACACACAGATATACACTCACTCACGCACACCCACACAGACAAACACAGTCAACACAATTCCATGACGTTGTTTTGCTGAAACAGGGTTTTTATAATCTCTTTGTTGTCTGGTGTGTGTTTCCCTTACAATAGCCTGCAGTCAAAAGAAATCAATGGTGCATGTTGTGGGTATGACCCAGGGGCAGAAGCCCTGGCCTGTGTCTGGAGCACCAGGGTGCCTCTTCTCAGTTACAGTCTCACTGTTGGATGAAATGCCCACTTGCCTGATATCAAAATGGCCTCGTTAATTGAATGTTGTGCCTAATCTAATGGATGGTTGAACGAGAGGTTTGTATGGATGCCTGTTGACTGTGTTGTGGGAAATGAGCTTGACCCATTAGCAGGCTGGTTCCATGAGTATCAATTTGTTCCAGAAATACTAGATGGCTGAGTGTGATATTGGCTGAATGCTTCAGCAATATTGCATGTTCATATAAAGATGTTATCCCCCTGTTAAACCCACTGTCTTCATGACGGAGAGTGAGATGAAAGTTACAGAAGTTTCTGCTTATAAATACATTTACATTTAGTCATTTAGCAGACGCTCTTATCCAGAGCGACTTACAGTAAGTACAGGGACATTCCCCCGAGGCAAGTAGGGTGAAGTGCCTTGCCCAAGGACACAACGTCATTTGACAGAGCCGGGGATCGAATCAGCAACCTTCTGATTACTAGCCCGATTCCTTAACCGCTCAGCCACCTGACTCCCTGACTCCATAAATGCCTGCTTTGATCGCCCGCCATGAATCCCTGTTGACAACCTCAGATGGGATCTCTATCTAGAGGGAAAATTCGGCTGGATCAAAGCCTTAGTTTTACATTTAGGGAGTCAGGTGGCTGAGCGGTTAGGGAATCGGGCTAGTAATCAGAAGTTTGCAGGTTCTATTCCGGCCGTGCAAAATGATGTTGTGTCCTTGGGCAAGGCACTTCACCCTACTTGCCTCGGGGGGAATGTCCCTGTACTTACTGTAAGTCGCTCTGGATAAGAGCGTCTTCTAAAGGTATATTTAGTAATTTTCTTTCCCTTTCTTTGTTCCGTTGTTTTCCCAGTTGGAGAGATTGGGACGAGTGACACCTTGGAGATCCCAGAAGCCATGTCGGTGAGCGTCCACGAGAACCGCAAGTCCCGGACCAGCACAGGGTCCATGAACATCTCCCTGTTCCACAAGCCCTCGCACCCGGACAGCGTCCTGACCCACCTCAACACACTCCGCAAGCAGTGCATGTTCACGGACGTGACGCTGTGGGCGGGGGAGCGATCCTTCCCCTGCCACCGCGCCGTGCTGGCCGCCTGCAGCCGCTACTTCGAGGCCATGTTCAGCGGCGGCTTGCGGGAAAGCGTGGACAGTGACGTAAACTTCCGGGACAGCGTCCACCCGGAGGTGCTGGAGCTGCTGCTGGACTTCGCCTACTCGTCGCGCATCATCATCAACGAGGAGAACGCAGAGTCTCTCCTGGAGGCCGGGGACATGCTGCAGTTCCACGACATCCGCGACGCGGCGGCCGAGTTCCTGGAGAAGAACCTGCACTCCTCCAACTGCCTGGGCATGATGCTGCTGTCGGACGCCCACCAGTGCAAGCGCCTCTACGAGCTCTCCTGGAGGATGTGCCTGGTGCACTTCGAGGCGGTGCGCCACACCGAGGACTTCCACGGTCTCTCCAAGGACAAGCTGCTGGAGCTCATCCTCAGCGACGAGCTGGAGATCGAGGACGAGCAGATCGTGTTCGACGCCGTGATGCGCTGGGTTCGCTACGACCTGGAGGCCCGCCGGGACCACCTCCCGGCCCTGCTGAGAGGGATCCGCCTGGCGCTGCTGCCCTCGGACTGCCTCATCGACGCCGTGGCTCGTGAGGAGCTGGTCATGTCAGATAAGAGGAGCCGGCAGATCGTGGAAGAGGCCGTGCAGTGCAAGAAGAAGATCCTGCAGAACGACGGCGTGGTCACCAGCCCCTGCGCCCGGCCACGCAAGGCGGGACACACCCTGCTCATCCTGGGAGGTCAGACCTTCATGTGTGACAAGATCTACCAGGTGGACCACAAGGCCAAGGAGATCATCCCCAAGTCGGACCTGCCGAGCCCCAGGAAGGAGTTCAGCGCCTGTGCCATCGGCTGCAAGGTCTACGTGACGGGGGGGCGGGGCTCGGAGAACGGCGTCTCTAAAGACGTGTGGATATACGACACGGTGCACGAGGAGTGGTCCAAAGGGGCGCCCATGTTGATCGCGCGGTTCGGCCACGGGTCGGCGGAGCTGGAGAACTGTCTGTACGTGGTGGGAGGTCACACGGCCATCGCCGGCGTGTTCCCCGCCTCGCCCTCTGTCTCGCTCAAGCAGGTGGAGCGCTACGACCCCCTCACCAACAAGTGGACCATGATGGCGCCGCTGCGGGATGGCGTGAGCAACGCGGCGGTGGTCAGCGCCAAGCTGAAGCTCTTTGTGTTCGGGGGAACCACCATCCACAGGGACAAGGCGTCCAAGGTGCAGTGTTACGACCCTCTGGACAACCGCTGGGCCATCGCGGCCGAGTGCCCCCAGCCCTGGCGCTACACGGCCGCAGCCGTCCTCGGCAGCCAGATCTTCATCATGGGCGGCGACACCGAGTTCACCGCCGCCTCGGCGTACCGCTACGACTGCGAGACCAACCAGTGGACAAGGGTGGGGGACATGACCTCCAAGAGGATGAGCTGCCACGCGGTGGCATCTGGGAACAAGCTGTACGTGGTGGGGGGCTACTTTGGGACGCAGCGCTGCAAGACGCTGGACTGCTACGACCCCACGTCGGACACCTGGAACAGCATCACCACCGTGCCTTACTCTCTCATCCCCACGGCCTTCGTCAGCACCTGGAAACACCTGCCTGCCTAGCACAGACCAGGAGGCACAGACCAGGAGGCACAGACCGGTCCAGCTGGGTAAGAACCTCCCCCCCCGTCTGTTCCTGCTGGTAATGATTCATTTAGCGGACGCTTTCATCCAGAGCGACATGTGGTGGGGGGTTCCCTGTCGGTACAGACACGTTTAGGTATTCACTGTGTGAATTTGCCTCGTTGGTAAGCACCAGCACTCTTAAACGCACCAGTATCCTCCAATGGCAGCCCTGTCTTAAAGCTCTTAAACGCTTTCAAGTGAGGAGTGCTGTGAATTCTGCCTGCTTCTGATGTGAAAACAAGGGAGCAGACTGATCTGTGTGGATAAGAAACACACAGTTCTTCTGCATAGTGTGAGCCAGACAGCCAGGCCTGTCTGCGGCCGGGCTGTGGCCTACTGGGAGAAGGATGACAAGGCAGATACTATCACTGAGAGTGTGTGTGTGTGTGTGTGTGTGTGTGTGCTACACACGATGCAGAGGAACTGTGTGACGGAGTGTGTGCACGAGTGCGCGTGCTTATGTTTGAAAGACAAAGAGAGAGGAAATGAGGGATCTTATTTCCATTCTCGTGTTCTAGAGGGAGGTTAGAGTGTGTGAGTTACTCTGGTGAATGGAGCGCTGGGAAACAAAAGGAAACACTTACAGCATGAGGCTGGGGTCACTGCATTCTGTCTGCAGGGCTGGGTCTGCAGACTGAAGCAGAGGAGGAGGAGGGCAGCAATACTGGGGGAGGAGTACTGGGGGAGGAGGGGAGGAATACTGGGGGAGGAATACTGGGGGAGGAGGGGAGGAATACTGGGGGAGGAGGGGAGGAATACTGGTGGAGGAGGGGAGGAGCACTGGGGGAGGAGGGGAGGAATACTGGGGGAGGAGGGGAGGAATACTGGGGGAGGAGGGGAGGAATACTGGGGGAGGAACACTGTGTAGCCAGCCAACCAGACCAAACACTGCATACCTCAATCACACACACACACACACAACCTCATATACACCCCCTCCCGCACACACTCCCCTCTGTTGAGCTACTCACACATTGATTTGTGATCAACATTAAAGAGGTTTTCCAGGTTTTAACTGGCTATTAGCTGACAAGCTGCAGAAGCATACTGGAGCTCAGGAGAGAGAGGAGGAGGGGGGAGGAGGAGGGAGGAGAGGAGAGAGAGAGAGAGAAGCACCCAGCAGTAAATCAACTGTTCGATGTGAAAGCAGGTCCCAAACGTACATTTAGCCCATGAAATATGGAGTCTACGGTACAACACTAATGGCTGGATTGTTTCTATCATGAATAAAACAAGTTTGAAAGGTCTTTTGTTCTCTCTGCAATCATCCTTGAGTGTAGTGTACACACACACACGTACACAAGTACACACCTGTGTGTGAACACAAAGTGCTGGAGACCTCCTGATGGCCAGATAACAGGTTCAGTCAGAAGGCTGTCATCATCATCCACCCATCTCCCACTCTGGGTGCACTGCATTTTGTAACCACATTGAAACAGCACTGGGTCAGTGAAGATCAGATGTAAAGAGAACATATAGTGTTAGTTAGTACCCCCACACACACACACACACACACACCAGGCCGAGGGCGACTAGACACTGCAGACTCCCACCACACTGTGGTCAGCAACTAGAAATACACGCTTCGACTGGAGGAGAGAGGTAACCTAGTGTCACACAGGGGGAAAACCGAGAGATGGAGAGGGAGGAACGGAGAAAGAAAGAGAGGAAAGAGGCTAAGAGTGCAAATGGAGAGAAGGAGGGGGAGAGAGATGGAGAGCAGGAGAAATGGAGGAGGAGAGGGAGGGAGGGAGGTAGAGGATGAGAAGAAGAGGGACATGAATGATGCACGGGCAGCCTGGTGTAGGCCTGGGAATCTTATTTCAGACCATTAATTTTTGAACAACTGCAGCAGGCGAAAAAGAGCCAGGGAGGGAGAGAGAGGGATGTTGAAAGAGGGAGTAGGCAGGAGTAACTGTACCTGACTGGCCACCCAGACACTAAACATGCTTTTATCCATCGTCCTCCATCTGTTCCCCCTACTGTCTCCCTCAGACACATCCTTTTTCTCTCTCTCAAATTACGTTTACTTGCTCTTTTGACCTCAATCTCACCTTCTCTTCCTCTCTCCTTCCCTCCCTCTCTCCTCCTCTCTCCTGCCCTCCCCCTCTCCTCCTCTCTCCTGCCCTCCCTCTCTCCTCCTCTCCTGCCCTCTCCTCCTCTCCTGCCCTCCCTCTCTCCTCCTCTCTCCTGCCCTCCCCCTCTCCTCCTCTCCTGCCCTCCCCCTCTCCTCCTCTCTCCTGCCCTCCCCCTCTCCTCTCTCCTGCCCTCCCTCTCTCCTCCTCTCTCCTGCCCTCCCTCTCTCCTCCTCTCTCCTGCCCTCCCCCTCTCCTGCCCTCTCTCCTCCTCTCTCCTGCCCTCCCCCTCCCCTGCCCTCCCTCTCTCCTCCTCTCTCCTGCCCTCCCTCTCTCCTCCTCTCCTGCCCTCCCTCTCTCCTCCTCTCTCCTGCCCTCCCTCTCTCCTCCTCTCCTGCCCTCCCTCTCTCCTCCTCTCTCCTGCCCTCCCCCTCTCCTCCTCTCCTGCCCTCCCTCTCTCCTCCTCTCTCCTGCCCTCCCCCTCTCCTCCTCTCCTGCCCTCCCTCTCTCCTCCTCTCTGCTTCCCTCCCTCTCTCCTCCTCTCCTGCCCTCTCTCCTCCTCTCTCCTGCCCTCCCCCTCCCCTGCCCTCCCTCTCTCCTCCTCTCTCCTGCCCTCCCTCTCTCCTCCTCTCCTGCCCTCCCTCTCTCCTCCTCTCTCCTGCCCTCCCTCTCTCCTCCTCTCTCCTGCCCTCCCTCTCTCCTCCTCTCTCCTGCCCTCCCTCTCTCCTCCCTGCACCTGGATGTTGTTAGATCTCTTCAGAAGCGTAAGAGGAGAGGTTCCCCTCAGAGAGAGAAGGCCTCAGGCAAAGTTCTGCTGCCAGGTTGGATGTTAGCAAGCGAATCATTAGCAGCTCTGCCATCTGCCTAGCCATCATCTAAGATAAATAAAGAGTAAAAATGTTAATTAAATTATAACATGACTCAAATATATAAGTAACAGTGCAATTGGTAGTGCTGTCAGTTGTGGAAACAGTATTAACGCCACTTCTCCCTGTGGGTCATCATTAGAGACTAATGCGCCCTGTGTTTTGGGAGTAGACAGCTCTTCCGGGACCTAAGCTAACTCTACGTAATAGGAACCCACTGCACTCTCATCAACGGTTGGAGTCCTGGTGTGCGTGTGTGTGTGTATGTGTGTGTGTGTGTGTGTGTGTGTAAAGTCTGCATATGTATTAGTGTGTGTGTCTAAGCCACATGTATGGGTTGCAGTTCTGATTGAGTTCCTCAGTTTAAGAAGCTGTACGTTGCCACAGAGCTGGTCTTGTGTGACTCAACTAAAGGGCCTGTGAACTCTGACCAGAGTCTAAAGCTTTCCAGAGCATGAAAGATGAATCATGGCTGGCTGTCACATCGACCAGCACAGTCATATTCTGCAGTAAGAGATTGACGTAGTAAATATGATGACCATCTGCGTGGCTAGCCTGTTAGCTTAGCATGATGTGGCTTCCGGTGAAATAAGGAGAAGTTTTCTGACTTTCCAAAATCACATGCTTTAACTTTTTACTGTGTGTCACAACTGGCATTACAACGTACGTACTGTTGCATGCAGTTAGTGTGCATAAGAAATGATAATAATGATTCATTAGCGGTGTAGAAGGACATCCTGTTTGGCCTGCTAGATAGGACATGGAGGAGTAGACCTCCTCCAGGTCTGGGTAGACCCTGCAGGCTAGCAGGTCTGGGTAGACCCTGCAGGCTAGCAGGTCTGGGTAGACCCTGCAGGCTAGCAGGTCTGGGTAGACCCTGCAGGGCCTGGCTAGGCTCTGCGGACTGAATTATTCAAGTTGAACATTAGTTATCAGGCTGGTAATGACTAATATTCTTATATTTTGATATGCATAGTTGATCTGCTATCTTACACACACAGGCCTACACACACACACACACTCTTACTAACACAGGCCTACACACACACACACACTCTTACTAACACAGGCTTTACACACACACACACACTCTTACTAACACAGGCCTACACACACACATACACTCTTACTAACACAGGCTTACACACACACACACCAACACACACAGAGAAGCTTATTAAAATGATCTCTTTTAGCTCTGTCCCTCCTATCTCCAGTCTGCTAACACACACACACACACACCAATATCCAGCTTTGACTCAAGCTGCTTCTCAAGACGGATGCCACCATGTTTGCATAATTAAAGCTACTTAAAGGTTTAAGGAATTTGGTTTTATATCACGCTTCCTAGTGTCATCACAGGCTTGATGGGGCCCTGTGCTTATTTCAGCCCAAGCTACGGAATGCTATTTCTACTGAATAGATACTCTGCCCAGTATAAAAGCTGTTGAATGCGTTGGAATCCTGCTTTTGTGCTTTCTGCTGCCGTCATTAAAATCTGTCACACTGATCAAAGAGGAAGGGGGGGAGACAAACAAAGAGATAGTGAGATGGAGAAGGAGAGAGAGAGGTATACAAAAACAGAAAGAGAGAAGGAGAGAGAGAGAAAGGTATGAAGTGGAGTGACCTGAGGAGTACCAGAGCGTGAGTGGTGTGTCTCTCTTGGAAGTCGCTTTGGATAAAAGCGTCTGCTAAATGAATAAATGTAATGTAAATGTATCTGTGTGTGCCTGTCTTCTGTGATCTTATCCACTCCTCTGAGACCAGCTAGTCTGGGTGGAGCTAGTCTGGGTGGAGCTAGTCTGGGTGGAGCTAGTCTGGGTGGAGCTAGTCTGGGTGGAACTAGTCTGGGACTTATTCAGATCGTTCCAGAACAATATGAAGATGCTGACAAAGGGGAGGAGGGAGGGGGGGGGAGGAGAGGAGGGATAGAGACAGAAAGAAGAGGTAGAAAAAAGAGAGAGGCAGGGAGGTTGTCTGTTTGGCCTCCGAGCCAAAACCAAAGGAATGCAACAGTCTATATGTTTGTCTGTCTGTCTGTCTGTGTGTGTCCTGGGTTTCTCAGTGTCTGCTCCTGTCCCCACAGGTGTTTCGGGTGTTCCAACACAGCCACCCAGAAACAGAGGTTGCAAGGTCACAGGAGCCATGGGTCACCCAGAGGTCATGTGGGGGGGGGAGGGCGGGAGGGGGGGGGACACACCTACACCCCTGTCCTGTTGCCCTGCCAAACGCCACCTCAGATACACTGACACTGCCCCAGGCCTGAGTGGCATGTGCAGGGACCAATGACAGAGCAGCAGGGCATCCAGGAGAAACCCTATTGGTTGGTTCTGCTCTGCATCAAAGCACAAGCAGCCCCTCACATCATGCTTCCGTACAGACCCGCCCTCTGGACAGCGACGGGGGACGAGACTGAAAGACGTCTCCTCGTGTCTCTCTTCACCTCTCTGGGGTACCAGTGAACTTCAACATGCACCTGTAAAATGTTTGTGTGTGTGTGTGTGTGTGTGTGTGTGTGTGTGTGTGTGTGTGTGTGTGTGTGTGTGTGTGTGTGTGTGTGTGTGAGAGTGTGTGTTATTGCTCATTCTTTATATTGAGAGAATCACCATGATATCATTCCAACTTCCAACAGGATTCACTATTAAAAAATATATAAAAAATTAGCTTTTCTCTAATTGCCCCACAGAGAACAGGGCAGGATGGGTACTGTGTCAAATTCAAAAGCAGTTTTAAGTAAACGTTGTTTACACCTGAATTGTATTCTCGTCATACCTTTTAAACAAAACCTGCCTGTTGACCACACAGCTTCCTCTGCTATCATCTGAACCTCCAGACTTACTTGCACACTGTCCCAACATACAACAACATCTTGTTGTTTCCGTTTTAATCTACCACCTTCACAATGTTGGCAGAAAAAGTTGGCAAGCACACACTGACCAACACAATCGTGTAAGCAGTTAACTAGCATAGCTAGCTAAACGACAACTAACAGTATGTGGTCAGACACTACAGTAGGCAACATTTCACAGTTGTAGCCATCTAGCTAGCCAGCAGCCATACAGATGATCTTTCTGATTAAAACACATAATTATTAAAACACAGCTATGTTAAAAGGAATGGGATGCAATTTCACAATGAGTCAACACAAAAAAAGAACCGGTTACCTGCCCGGTAGTGCTGTGTTGGTCGGAATCGATTCCCATCAATGAATTATGAGCAGTGATATAATTCTTTAATGTATTTTACAGTCATCAGGGCTGTCGCCAAGGAAACAGAAACAGCTTCCGTTAAGTCAATATTTTTCTGAGTTGTTGGAAATCAGTGCACAGCAACCTGACAACTAACACGTTCACTGACATATACCATCTGCCAACAAACACCGCACACACTGGCCAAACTCTGGTTTGTTGGGTTAGTTGGGGCAGTGTGCAAGCACCTTTAGAAAACACCCAAGCTACCGAAACCACACAAACCAATATCATAGTTCATAGTCTGTGTTTTGCGATATGAAAATTGCACTTCGGTTGTCTACAGATGATAATTAGTCGATGAGGATTCTTAAACTTTGATACCAAGTTGTATTTTTGGATTCTTTAAAATGATTTTGAATTTGCTGGATTTCTTGAGTTGGTCTGAAGACATTTGCACAGAAGCTTGTTGCGTTTGTCCATTTTAATCCCCAACTGACGCTGTGCAGAGTTTACAGCAGGGTAACTACTCTGCAACATCAGACAACTTTTTAATGGTGACCACGATGACTCACTTTTTTAAACTGCGGTTAGTTTTCCACGATTTGCAGCGCCTGTGAAGATTACCAGGCCTTCTCTTCCTCCCCCTCCTCTTCCTCATAAAAATGAATACATTGTGCCTAATACTGGTAGCACTAGAGGTTTGTTATCAGTTCACTCTTATGGATTAATGACTGAAGTGTAATAAAATACTTTTTGATTCATGTTGACTGGTTTCTTATGCTGGGGAGAGGCATAGAGGAAGGTCCTACTTCTAATACACACATTCCACAGAGCTTTGAAGTACAGACATAAGCTTGTGAAGATGAGAGTTTAGCTTAAACCATCAGAGCTTCAGGACTGAGCCTTATCCCCTCTCTGACAAAATGACTCCTCTGACGGGAAACCTTTTTTAGGAAATATTCTCCAACTCCTGCAGTTTAAGCAGAACGAAGCCAGAGCAGTTTCAGCTACATGCAGAACTCGTCACAGTGACATGAAGAGGATGAATTACTTCATTACTAGAGTCCACCCTCCACTCCCTCCACCATCCACCCCCTCCACCCCCTCCACCATCCACCCCCTCCACCCTCCACTCCCTCCACCCTCCACTCCCTCCACCATCCACTCCCTCCACCCCCTCCACCATCCACCCCCTCCACCATCCACCCCCTCCACCCACCACTCCCTCCACCCTCCACTCCCTCCACCCCCTCCACCATCCACTCCCTCCACCCTCCACTCCATCCACCATCCACTCCCTCCACCCCCTCCACCATCCACCCCCTCCACCCTCCACCCCCCTCCACCATCCACTCCATTCTCCTTTCTCCCTCCACTCCCTCCACCCTCCACTCCCTTCTCCCTCCACTTCCTCCACCTTCCACTCCCTCCACTACTCCTCCCCCTCCTCAAAGTCAGTAAGTAACCAGCCAGCCAGTTAGTAAAGTAAAGTTACTAGCCAGCTAGTAAAATTACAAATCAGCCAGTCAGTGAAATTACCAACCAGCTAACAGCCAGCTAGTGGCTAGCAGTAAGCCAATTATCAGTCAGTCAGTTATCTAGCCGGCCAGCTACCAGCCAGCCAACTAACAGTCAGCCAGTATCAAGATTCTAATAAGCCAGTATCAAGATTCTAATAAGCCAGTATCAAGATTCTAATAAGCCAGTATTGAGATTCTAGAATGCGTGCCAGAATGTTACTGGACCTGCCAACACACACACACTCTTTAATGCATCACCTCCACCCTTCCTTCCTTCCTCCTCCCCCCTTCCCTCCACCAGCCCCTCCTTCATTCTACCACTCCTCCTTACCTCATCCACAACTACCTGATCCTCCTCCCATCATCCCCTCATCTTCCCCTCGATGTCCTTGTACACCTCACCCCTCCTCCTCCTCCACCCTCCCATCAGCCTTCTGCTCCCAGCACCTGCTGCACCTCCTCACACTCGAGGAATCAGACCCAGCAGCCAACATGTTCACCTTCACACACACCTCCTGCCATCCAGCCAACACACACACACACACACACTCACAAATACACATACACACAACTCCTACGTAAACTGTCCAGTTAACACACACACACACCTTCCTCTCCAACACAATACTTTATGCTGCTTTCTTAACCCCTTGCCCTCCTACACGTCCAACACCAGTATAAGCAGTAATATACACACTCGCACACACACCAGTATTTAAGCAGAAATGTATGTCTCGTTTAAATGCGGTTGTGGAGTTTGGATTCTTTAGGCTGATTCATTATTGAATATGTCTTGAGGCAACAACCTCATGTAAAATTCAGCATCTGTCTCATC
>NC_090053.1:1955842-1984124 GCF_038355195.1 Osmerus mordax | reverse complement strand
GTTAGGAACTACTTTTATAAAGGTGTGATTGTCTAGTTATTCTGTTGTAAAGGTGCACTGCTCTGGTCCGCTCTGAGAGAGGGCCCTGAGGAGAACTGCTCTGGTCCGCTCTGAGAGAGGGCCCTGAGGTGCATTGCTCTGGTCCGCTCTATGTGGAGGGAACATCTGACTGGTGTAAATATTCTCTTCAACACATGACCAGGCTCGTCCCACTCTCTCTTTAACAAGGGGGAGAAGGAGGGAAGAAGAGAGGGAGAACAAGGGAAGTGAAGAGGGAGAGAAGGAGAGAGAGAGGGGGGGGAGCCTGAGGAAGTGAGGGGCGAGTGTGATAGATGAGGGGATGGACAGAGAAAAAGAGAGAAAAGGAGAGAGCAAGAAAAGTAGGAAGAATGGAGAGAGAGGGAAGGAGGAACAGAGGGAGGAACAGAGGGAGGAACAGTGAAGTGAGTGAGGGAGGAACAGACGGAGGAACAGTGGAGTGAGGGAGGAACAGAAAGCCAGAGGGAAACACAACGAGAAGGTCATGTTAGTGTTGATGAGTATGTGCCTCGCTGGTGAACAGCAATGTCTTCCTCGTTGGTGTGTGTGTGCGCGCGCGAGTGTGGGGAATTCAGATATCTCTGGAGCGGCCCGTCTGGCATTTTCACACACGCTGCCAGGGAATTGTAATTACACCTTTATACAGCTACGTTTGTGAGCTTCACACCACCACCAGCTGCTCTGACGCAAGCCCACAAACCCTCCTCACGGTCCTGGTCTGCACACGCACGCACACACACACGCACACACACACACACAGAGCTGCTGTGGAACCGTGTCTGTCCCACCAAACGATTCCTGTGATCTTCAGCTAATAACGTGATCTCCTACCTGAGAGTTCCCCGGTGGTGCAGGCTAGAAACCAGACAGGCAGGGAGACAGGTAGGTAGAAAACTAGGTAGAGGGGGGAGGGATGGGAGAAAAGGGAAGGACAGAGACAGAGAAAGATCGAGAGGGCAGAGAGGAGAGAGGGGCCACAGGGTGTACAGAGCCTGTATGTGAAGAGCACCTCTTTAAACCAGACAAGAGGATCAAAGAGAGAAGCAACAGGTGTCCAACAGCTTCCTGTCACTCAATTAGGAGGCATGTGGGCCCTGTGTCTGAGACACCTGACCTGTCAGGAGCTGCCCTCTCTGGCCGCTCCAGACCTCCCCAACACTCACACACACACACACACACACACACACACACACACACACACACACACACACACACACACACACACACACACACACCCACACCCACACACACACCCACAGGCAAACACACACACACACACACACACAGGCAAACATGCACCCACAGGCAAACACACACCCACACACACACCCACAGGCAAACACACACACACCCACACACACACCCACAGGCAAACACACACACACACACCCACAGGCAAACACACACACACACACACACACCCACACAGGCAAACACACACTCACACACACACACACACACCCACACAGGCAAACACACACTCACACACACACCCACAGGCAAACACACACCCACACACACACCCACACAGGCAAACATGCACACACAGGCAAACATGTAAATACAGTCAAACACACTCAGACAATTATCACACACACAAGCACAAACACACTCTCTCTCACACACACACACACACACACACAATCAACTATGTACCAATACAGTCACTCACATACCTGTAGTCATACTCAGTTGACGCACAATAATAGTTATTTATTAAGGTGAAACAAACAGATGTACATGTTGTCTTTGCCTCCAAAGCCGTGGAAACATAAATAAAGCCTCGTTAGAAAACGCTTCAATCAACCCAAGAAGAAGAAAGATCATCTATAATCAAAACTTTAAAAGTTCAATTTTGTACATGGCTCCTATTTACATACTTGTTGCTTTGCCCTTTTTACAGAGAAACAGCAAGAAAATACATCTGTACCTTTTGAGTACAAACACACACAGATCTGTAAAGCACTGGTATCACTGTCAGAACCACACCCCACTCCTTAAAGCTCATTGGTTAATATATTCTAGTGCATTTTAACTGGAGGAAGTCTCTCCTATCTTTGTGTTAGCCAATGAAACGCTAGCAAGCTCAGAAGTGTGTACAGAGGACAGGTGTGGTGATCACACCTGAACTAGGGAATCTGTTAAGTTAAAGGACTAAACGAACCAATTAAAATATAAATTATATCTCTCTGTGCTTTCGTTACAGAGAAGGCAAGCAACCCTCACTGACTTGATGAAGTGATTGAATCAGTATATTTAGTCACTTGACCACAAACTATTGTGCATGGCTTTCAGAGAAAAACATTTAAAAAAATAAAAAGTTCAACAAAAAAGAAAGAAATCAAGACCACACTGCCCTCTGGTGGTGGAAACCAGAATGAAGGATAAATCATCACAGGATGAAAACCTGTAATGAGATGCGAGGAATGACGAGCTCCACGTGTTAGTGGATGCCTCTGCTTACAAACCTGCTGACAAGCAGAAATATTTGGCTTCATATTTGGAGGTAATCAACCCCACTCCCCCTTCTAGAGGCACAGGAGGCGACAGCCATCACACAGCCATCAATAACAGCCGGGTGCTGAGGTCACAAGCGAGGGGGAGGGAGGGCTATTAATCAACATTTCCATCTGTGAATCTGGGTTTGATTGCATGGGTCTTGGTCTAAGCAGGGCCAGTCTTGCATTCTTCACTGACCAACCGATTTAGTTTCAAACAAGGTGACAACATGAGGACTACCGCAGGCATACAAGACTATTCACAATCTAATTATTAAATATTTCTGTACAAAACAATAAAACGTATTTGAATATCTGAGTGAATTACAGAACATGCTAATATTGATCTGCTTCCATGCAGGTTGAGTGTGACTCATATTAAAGCAGGGAGGAGAACGACTCTCTCCCTCTCTCTCTCTCCCTCTCTCTCTCTCTCCCCCCCCCCCCTCTCTCTCTCTCTCCCTCCCTCCCTCTCTCTCTCTCCTCTTCTCTCTCACCATTTCTCTCTCCCTTTATGATTCAAACTAAAGTGCTCATCCCCTCTCACAGCATGTTTGGCAGTGACTGACTAATAAAAGAGGATGTGACTGATTTGTGATTCAGAGGGAGAGAGAGAGAGAGAGAGAGAGAGAGAGAGAGAGAGAGGGAGAGGGAGAGGGAGAGGGAGAGGGAGAGGGAGAGGGAGAGCATTTAAAGAACCACAAATGTTTCTATCCGAAGGCTTCTCTGGTCACACTGTGTCCATGACATCCATCTGAGGAAGAGGACTGCCAGTCGTGACCCAGACGTCATTTCTTATCCTCGACTCTCTTTCCTTCATACAAGCTCTTTCTCCTCCTCTCTCTATGGCATTTCCTCTCTCGCTAGTCCCTCTCTCTGAGACGCCCTCCTCTCTCTCTCCTTCCCTCCTCTCTCTCTTCTTCCCTCCTCTCTCTCTCCTTCCCTCCACTCTAATCTCCTTTTCTCCCTCCTGTTTCTCTTTGGCTTTGTCTGTACTCCACTTCCTCAACCCAGATCCATCCTGCTGTGGTGACTCATGCATCCATTACTCCTGTCTGACTCTGATGGCCCTGTCTGCTCTGTATCCGCTCGTCAAGCCTGGCTAGGTAGGGTCGATGGGACAGGCACAAGAACCAAGGTGGACGTAAGGCACAACTAGGATCAATCAGGATGAGACACAGACTCATTGCCCCTCGAGCCTTCACGTATTTCGCGGAGGTTAATTCTTCAAGGACTCCGTTTTAAGGAGTTACAGCTACCATTAGCTTGTAGCTAACTTTCCAATCTGTTGCTACGGGTGACGAATTGTCACTGATCTCAACCATGTCCGAATGTCCACGTTGTGTGGATGTTGTTGTCTTAACCTTGCTATATTTCATGCTAGTGACACAACAGAAAACCACTGTCAAAGCTCCACTCAATCAGGGGCAGTCATGTGTTTACAGCATATCCGAACAAATCACATATCCGGATCACTCCGCCCCTGAATCCCCATGGTGACCAGCCTGTTGACACGTGACATCGAGCCCCTGCTAGCTGGGGTATGTGGTTGGATGTGGCGTGTCCTGTGCCACAGGTGGAGGACTTCAGGGGCTCTGACACGACTGAGGCCACAGCAGTCCCAGAGTCAACACCTCCAACCGTCACAGACAAGCAGCCAGACAGTCAGAGTGTGTTGCACGTTGCCACAGCAACCAAGGACAAGGTCACAGGAAGTGATTGAGTGCTTCCTGTGTTCAACAGTCCTGTTCCTGTCCACAGCTGCGTGGGGGTCGGGGGTCAGGGGTCAGCAGAAGACTTCTCCATCAGCAGGAGGTTCCAAGGTCACGCTGGGCTGGTCGTCTGGGGAGAAGGCAGAACATGACAGCATGTTACACCAGGACTAGGGCTCTGAAGTGTCTGGAGTTTACACCCTACAAGCAACACAAGAATCTTGAACATTGTTAATAGGGATTTTCTATGTTAATCATTATACTATAATTTGACCTTGACGACGCAACTGGATCGGGCTCTTACCAGACAGCTGCAGCTTGGGACCCTTGCCCTTGTTCTTCTTCTTGTCTTTCTTGTCCTTCTTGGAGAGCTGGAGGAGCCTGGAGGGGAGCTGGTGCTGGGGCTCCCCAGCCTGGGAGGAGGACGAGGAGGAGGAGAAGAGGTTGAGGTTCTTGCCCCTCCTCTTGGAGCCCATCCTGAGAAAGGAGTGGCCAGCGCTGGGGGCGGAGGACGACAGCTCAGCTCTGCCCACCTCCTTCTCTCCGTCCAGGGAACTGGAGCTGAGGAACTTGAGGGAGTCTTCGGAGGTAGTGGAGGGGGTCCGGGAGGGGGGCAACTGGGAGGGGGGCACCCGGGAGGGGGGCACCTGGGCCTTCTGGTGCAGCTCAGCCTGGAAGGAACACGACAACACGGGTCAACACCACCCCACAGTACCAGGAACACACACACACACACACCTCTACACACCACAGTACCAGGAACACACACACACACCACACCTGTACACACCACAGTACCAGGAACACACACACACACCACACCTCTACACACCACAGTACCAGGAACACACACACACACCACACCTCTACACACCACAGTACCAGGAACAGACACACACACCACACCTGTACACACCACAGTACCAGGAACAGACACACACACCACACCTCTACACACCACAGTACCAGGAACACACACACATACACAGATACACCACAATACCAGGAACACACACACACACCACACCTCTACAAACACACACCACAAAACTGTACACACACACACAGAGATAAACCACCACATCAGGAACACACACAAAAATACACCCAGCAACACACAAACACACACACACACACACACACAATCCGTCGCCCCAGCCCAGCCCATCTCACCTCAGCCTTCTTCAGCATCTGCCCCCTCTGCGCCTCCCTGCTCAGCGCCTCCCTCTCTCTCTCCAGCTTCCTCTGAGCGTCCCTCAGCCTCTCCAGATCTCTCTGGTACTCCTCCTTCCAGCGCTGCAGCTGCTGCCTCTCCTCCTCCAGCTCCCTGCACCTCCTGGCGCTCTCCTCCTCCTGCCCGGCCACCTGCTCCTCCCGGGACACCAGCTCCTTCTCGCGCGCCTCCCACTCCCGCTCCCGCCGCCGCCGCTCCTCGACGTGCGCGGCCTGCTGCCTCTGCAGCTGGGCCGCCTCCTGCCTCTGCCGCTCCAGGCTGCGCTGCTTCTCCTGCTCGATGAGGGAGGAGGGCCGCGAGGAGGAGGAGGACGAGAGGGAGGAGGAGGAGGAGGAGTGGCGCGAGGGGGGGGGGGCGCTCGCTCAGGGTCTGCCGCTGGTCCTCGATGTAGGAGTCCTGCTGGACCACCACGGCCTGAAGCGCACACACACACACACACACACAGATACAGATTTAGTGATTGATATACAGTACGTTTAACAATCATCAGGTTAGGGCAGAAGGAGTTACAGTAGAGAGACGACAATAGAGAGAGAGAGTAGCAGTGGAGAGACTCAGAGAGACTCAAAGAGGAGAGACGAAAGGAGATCTACTGAGACGCAGGGAGAGAGAGAGGAGCAGTACCTGCAGGGTGCTAAGCAGGTCGTGGAGATGAGTGACACTGTGGAGAACCTGCTAGAAAACAACACACCATCACAACACACTCTCCATAACGTCCACCATAACCCTAGCCATAACATAACACACATAACATGCAATGAACAGCCCCACTCAATAACTTTACAGGTACAGATTCTAAACCCAGCCTGCTGTACGACTCTCCCCTGCTGAGCTGTGTGTACACAGTGCTGTTGTACCTCATTGTTCCTCTTGAGCAGGACCAGGTTGGTGTTGCCACCCTGTGGATGGGAGCAGAACTACAGGTTAGCTTTGCTACAGCAAGCGGCAGTGTGCGGACAGTTACACACACACACACAGACGCTCGCACACTCACGCTCACACATGTTTAGACACATGGTGTGTTCACACTTACACAGCGACCCCACGCATGAACACATGCACAGGAAACACATTCACACATGCACAGGAAACACGTTCACACATGTGAAAGCAGCAGGACTTGCGGTGATTACACTACCTTCTTTAAGACGCTGTCTGACTCAGTCCTGCGAAGGTCTGGTGAGTCACCGCCCTCTTCTCTGTCTCCGTCTGAAGCAGAAGAACACAACATCACATATCAGAACAGAACAGCAAGGTTCTGCTACAGAGCAACCCCTCGAGTCCTTGTGTGTGTCCTGAATAGACTGGGTGTATAGAAGAAAGTGTGTGTGTGTATGTGTGTGTTAGTGTGTTGATAGAGTGTGTGAGGAGAGAGTGTGTGAGGATAGTGTGTGTGTGGAGAGTGTGTGTGAGGAGAGAGTGTGTGAGGATAGTGTATGTGTGGAGTGTGTGTGTGTGTGTGTGGGTGTAGTGTGTGTGGAGTCTCACTCTTGCTGATGTTCATCTGGTGACTGTCGAAGCCTCCGAAGGTCTCAGCTCGGCGTGGCAGACACACAGCGGCCCCAGGTGCATCCTGGGAGCTCGCCACCACGGCCCCGCCCAGGCCGCTGTTCACCAGCATATGCAGCGTCTCCACTGGACACACACACACACACATCCTGTTTATTACCACTCTCCCCTTTCTCTCCCTCAGTCCCCATCCCCTCTCTTCCTCACTTCTCATGGAAACACACTGAGTGGGTGTGTTGAAGTGATTCAACAGTGAGACCAATAATGAATGAGCATATGTTAAACGTGGCCTTTAACCACGTCTTGACGTCCACCTTATGACCCCACGTCACACGCCAGGCCACCCTAAAGCCAGTGTTCAGGTGTAAGCCACGCCTCCATCCTATTCAACCTACCTTCCTTCAGGGCGTCCTTCATGATTGGTTCGCCCTTGGTGACATCATCAGGAGTGGCCCTGAAGAGCATCCGGCTCCTGATTGGTGGGCTGGGCTCGTCAGGGGGCGGGCCCTCGCTCATGTCTCTGAAGATGTGGATCTTCTCTTCCAATAGCGTCACAATCTCCTCATCCTTCCTTCTCAATTTTTCTGATGGGGGCAGAGGACAGGGGTGAGTATAGGATGAAGACAGGGATGAGTGTAGAGTGAGGGATGAGTGTAGGATGAAGGTGTGAAAGGGGACTAACCTCTGACCTCCCTGGCCTTGCTCTCCAGCTGTCTCCTGTCCTCCTCGTTCTCACTGGGAACACCCTCGTCTTCATCCTTCTCTCTGGAACACCAGCACGACACCATCACCATAACAACACCACCATCACCATGACAACACCACTGCCGTACATGGGGGAGTCCGTGTGTGTGTGTGTGTGTGTGTGACTCACATGCAGTGCATGGCATCCTGTAGTTGCTTTCTTGTGTATATATGTGTGTTTGTGTGTGTATATGAGAGTATACGAGTGTGTGTGTGTGTGTGTGTGTGTGTGACTCACATGCAGTGCATGGCGTCCTGTATGAGTTGCCTCCAGGTGTTCCTCTCCTCCCGGCTACTGGCCATCACCTCCACCATCTCTGGCTTCTCGATCCCCGCCGTGATCAGGAACAGGCCTCTCTCCTCGTTAGCCACCTCCCGCACAATCAGCTTCTGGAGAGAGATCACTGTGGAGCGCTGGTCCTGGGGGGGGAGGGGGGGGGGTGGGGGTTGGGGGTGAGAGAGAGGGAGGAATAAAGAAGAACAGAGAGAAAGATTTCACTTTCAAGGACACTTAATGAACAATGACATGGTTGTGTTCCTTCTCAGGGTCGTGCTGGTGGTGTAGGTGTGGAGGAGGAGAGGCAACCTACCAGAGAAGCAAAAACAAACTTCTGGTCTTTCTCCTGAAGGAACACGAAGACATCTGACAAGAGCATGGCCTGGACCTCTGGAGTACAACACAGGACAGAGAGGTCAGACGGACAGAGGAAGAGAGACACGGAGAGACACAGAGACAGCAAGAGAGGGATAGAGTGATACATAGGGAGAGAAAGATAGAGAGAGAGAGAGAGAGAGAGAGAGAGAGAGAGAGAGAGAGAGAGGGCTCGAGGACAGAGAGGTACAGATCAGAGCAGACAGGTGAAGTCCCTCCTACCTTTCAGGCGTCCTGCAGAGTTCTTGAGCTGCAGCGTCCCATCATGCACCAGCCTGCGCCCCCTGAGCAGGTCCTCCCTGGCGAACATCTGGCCGCTCTTCATCCTCATGATGGACTTGCTGTCTGTGCGTGCGTACACCTCCTTCAGCCTCCGCTTCTTCTCCTGCTCGTTCACCCTGCAGTCCACCGCTGCAATCACCTCCTTCACCTGCCTCAGGGCCTGGCTCACGCCCTCGTAGTCCTCCTCGCTCTCTGCAGAGGGCACAGGAAGTTACATCATTCAGGGGGGACAGGATGTGTCATCTCTCACGGGGAAGAGGTCATCCATCACTCCGTTGAGTCTGTGTGTGTGTGTGTCTGTGTGTGTGTGTGTGTGTGTGTGTGTGTGTCTGTGTGTGTGTGTGTGTGTCTGTGTGTGTGTGTCTGTGTGTGTGTGTGTGTGTGTGTGCGTGTGTTGTACCTTTGGTGTGCTGCAGTATCCTCTGGAGCAGCACTGGGTACTTGGTGATTCGTTGCGTCACTAACAAGATGCATTCTGGGATGCCGAGTCTCCTGACAATTGTGCTGCTCATTTTTTTCTGAGGAGGTCAAGAGACTCAGTCAGTCTACTAGAACAGCCATGGCTGCATCTCAATCAGCTACAGCTACAGGCTTCCTCTCCAATCCCCTACTGTACACTGCAGTTACATAGGAACTATGACAACCAGCAGCAGTATAGCAGCATCCCAGTAGAAGTGAATGAGTACCTTGATGAAGGCTTGGAAGCGTTTGTCCCGTGCGTGGAGGTCCTTGTAGAGGTTGACCGCCTCGTTGTGGCGGCTGCAGAACTTCCCGTACACCTTCTTCATCCGCTCTGCAGTCGGGCCTGAGAACTGGAAAAACAAAAAATGACAAAAAGTTTAGAAAAATAAGTTTGCAAGAAAAACAAGTTTGATGGGTACTTGATGAGGACTGTGTGATAAAAAAAAAAAGGTTGGAAATTTGTGAAGTGAAAAAGTGTAGTCAGCACTTCAACTTTCACCGGTCTTCTTAAACACGAGTATCTGTACTACTACTTGAGTAACAGATGTGTGTCCTTCTGCCATCTCTGTTCCCTAGTAACACGAGTGCTAACCTGCGCCAGAAGGACGTCCCCTATCCTGCGGATGAGGTAGCAGCTGTCGTCCCTGCCGTCGTCCCTGCTGTCGTCCACCAGCGAGGCCCTCTTGCGCTCCAGCAGGCTGGTGAAGAAGCAGGTGTGCAGCTCCAGCAGCTCATCCAGCACAGGCAGCATCCTGCTCAGAGTCTGCCTGTCCAGCTGCACCTCCCTCTGGAGCCCCTTACTGTACACCTCCGACAGGATCCGGAGGGTCCGCACGTGGTGCATCTCTGTCTGGAACAGCTCTGGAGGGGGGGGGGGGGGGGGCGAGGAGAGGGGCGGGGCGGGGAGAGGGGAGGGGCGGGGAGAGGGGCGGGGAGAGGAGAGGGGCGGGGAGAGGGGAGGGGCGAGGAGAGGGGCGGGGAGAGGTGAGGGGCGGGGAGAGGGGCGGGGAGAGGTGAGGGGCGGGGAGAGGGGCGGGGCGGGGCGGGGAGAGGGGCAGTAGCACAACAGTAAAGAAGTTTGACTAAATGGGAAGCACTAAATACAGACTGCAAACAGATGGTCATCACGGTACTGTCAGGGTGTAACTTCATCTCACCGTAGATGACGTCCTGTCTCTTCACCACTTCCTTCTTCTGCTGTTTGACAAACTTCTTCTCCATGCTGAAGCTCCACGAGTCTCCCTCCAGCCTCCTCACCTCCGCCTCAAACTCCCCCATCAGCTGGCTGTCTATCATCTCTGTCCCTGGAACACACACACACACAGTTTAGAGAGTGAGAGGGGTTTGGGAACAGTGGACAGACGAGTTGACATTCATCCTCTATAATCCCATTAGAATTTCATTGTTTATCATTTTAAATATTCAAATATAATATATATTTTTTAACACATCTGAACAGTAATTTCAGCATTCAATTTATATAAATGTTTTCACAATTCTAATTATATTCGACTCCCAAAACGTGTTCCAACAGCCCTAAGGAGCTGTAGTTACACTGAGTCTATATTACCTTCATCTGTGAGGGACTCTGTGGACTCGTTGATCTTGCTGCTCTTGTGCAGAGCCTCAGTGGACTGGGACAGGTACTTAAACCCTCTCAGAGACATGTCCTCCACCACTGGCCTGGAGAGGAGAGGAGGTTAGGAGAGGAGATGAGGAGGTTAGGAGAGGAGATGAGGAGGTTAGGAGAGGAGAGAAGAGGAGAGAGGAGAGGAGGTTAGAAGAGGAGATGAGGAGGTTAGGAGAGGAGATGAGGAGGTTAGGAGAGGAGATGAGGAGGTTAGGAGAGGAGAGGAGAGAAGAGGAGAGAGGAGGTTAGAAGAGGAGATGAGGAGGTTAGGAGAGGAGATTAGGAGAGGAGATGAAGAGGTTAGGAGAGGGGAGGATAGGAGATGAGGAGATTAGGAGGTTAGGAGAGGAGGTGAGAGGGTAGGAGATTAGGAGAGGAGGAGGTTAGGAGAGGAAAGGGGAGGAGAGAGGATGATCTTACCCAGCGATGTTACTGATGGAGATGCTCTTGGAGAGAGGGTTGTGGTTGGAGAAGGAGAGGATGCTGGGATTCCTGCGAGGGGGGGGCATCATTGCCACCTGGTCGTCAGGGGGTGAGATGGCCGACAGGGGTCGTTCCCGTGACAACGAGGATGCTGAATACAAACACATAGTATGAACATGTAAGCTTAGATGGGACCTGAAAGTGAATTTTGACATAAATGTGATTTTCTGTTATAAAGACAATATTAAACCGTGTTTATCATGGTTAAGTTAAACCTTAGCATGAGTGTATTATTACATTTACTTCTCATTGCGACTCCAGGCATAGATGCTGTATCTGGCATGGACTGCTGTTTCTGTTGCTAGACAGACACACAAGCGTAGACACACATGAGCGAACACACAGAGAGAAATGGTGGAAAGTCATTGGAATATGACATCTGGTTCTGATATACTGTGTTTCACTGACGTTAACAGCAGATCTATTTCCTGGAAATGTAGGCAGGACTTCACATGTAGACAGACACACAAACACATGCTGTTCTGCAATGCCAATGAGAAAGTGTGTGGGATTCTGTGTGAGTGTGTACAGTATGATTGTGTGTGTCTGTGATTCAGATTGTAAGCGTGTGTGTGTACAGTTGATTGGAACATACCTTCATCTTGACCTTGGCACAGACAGGCAAGTTCTCCCTACAGCCCTTATGGACCTGAGCGCTGCAGTCTGTAACGACACGGTCATCTCAGAGCCCAGGTTCCATACACGCACACACACAGCAACAGGAAAGTGCAACAAGCTACAGCAGCTCGTAAATAGGAGGTGGCTGAACATGACCTAGATCCTAGACCAACAGTGACTTTGATCTTCCCACACACACACACACACACACACACACACACCCTTAAGACACACACTCAGGCAGAGATATCCTGTAAACACACGGGCCGGCAAATCTGTAAATGCTGAACTGTTAAAATGTGTTAAACATCCCTGCCAGGGAAACGTAGCCCTTTAGCCAGAAGAGGAAGGGGGCGGGGCGTTCCAGGGGTGTTTGCATGCTGCGGACGTGTGCTTGGGTGTTTGTTTTGTTGCCAAGAAGACTGAGCCAGAGGAAGTGGTTTCAAGCAGAACAGAGAGTGTTAGTTACTAGGGCAGAGCAGGGCAGGGTAAGGGTTAGTATTCATTTGAGTCTGATTTGGCACCTGTAGAGCCAAGGTCAACACTTGGCTCCATATTTATTGCACATTACATCCAACTGGAAACAGTAGAAATGTATTTGGAGTAATGACATAGGATAGGGGTCATAACTCAATGAAAGGCCCTATCCATTACTCTAGAGTAGGATAGGGCAGGGCAGGGAGGGCAGGGCAGGGTGACGGTATGTATCCAAGAGTCTTACTGGTGCAGAGGAAGGCTTCTTTAGCGTTGATGGTTTTGCTGCAGTGCTGACACCCAGTGGCGGGAGGTGGTATGGCCAGGCTGAACACATGGCCGTTCACTGTCTTGTCCTTGGACTCCTTTTCCTTCTCTCGACTCCGGTCCTTGTCCTTCTCCTGCACAGAGAGAGAGGCAGGAGACAGTTAGAGAGAGGAGGAGAGGAGGAGAGAGGAGGAGGGTTAGAGAGAGGAGGAGGGTTAGAGAGAGGAGGAGAGGAGGAGGGTTAGAGAGAGGAGGAGAGGAGAGAGGAGGAGAGGAGAGAGGAGGAGGGTTAGAGAGAGGAGGAGAGGAGAGAGGAGGGGGGTTAGAGAGAGGAGGAGAGGAGAGAGGAGGAGGGTTAGAGAGAGGAGGGTTAGAGCGAGGAGGAGAGGAGAGAGGAGGAGGGTTAGAGAGAGGAGGAGCTGTCACTACCACACAGGCAGGAGAACATTGGTAGAACCCAGGAGAACATTGATAGAACCCAGGGTAAGACTGTTAGAACCAGGCGCTACACTGACATAACTGCATAACACTGATATAAGCCAGGAGAACACTGATAAACAGGTTAGTTAGACAGGTAAAACATTACTACCATGCATAACTGTGCACCCTGGTACCCCCACCCCGCCCACACACACACACCTGTCCCCTGCCCACACACACACCTGTCCCCTGCCCACACACACACCTGTCCCCCCTACCTACCTCATCCCCCCCCGTCTCTGCTCTCAGCCTCAGTGAGCGAGTCTGTGCCAGGATCCTCTTACACAACATCACTCCTGTCTGCTTCAAACACCTCTTCCAAGACAATCGCCTCCTGGGCTTCTCTGCTGCCTGTCTGTCTGTTTTGTTGCCTGTCAGCCTGTCCGGCTGTCTGACTGTCTACCTGTCTGCCTGCCTGCTGGTCCGCCTGCCTATCTATCTGCTTTCTTGGCTGGCTGTCTTCCTCTCTTCAGAGTGTCTGTCAGTCTGTCTCTTTGGTATTTGAGAGCTAAACCAGGAAGCCTGCAAGAGAGCAACTTCCTGCCATCTGTGTCACTCGCAAAACTATCTTAAAGACACAGTTATCTTTAAAAAAGGGCTTCTGTGTGTTGTCACAGCTCTGCCTAATGCTGGCAAAACACTGGAACACCCCAGAGAAATGACCCTTATGCCCCCCACCACGAGGCGCCTGTTTCTAACCATAAACATCCAGCCAACCAGCCAGCCAACCAGCCAGCCAACCAGCCAGCCAACCAGCCAGCCAACCAGCCAGCCAACCAGCCAGCCAAGAGATGGGAAACACATTCTTTAAGAAACAATAAGGTGTCCGATACTGAGGAGAGTGGGTAGTGTTTCTAATGGACAACTCTATTGACATATTGATAGTCAAGAGCCAGGTTTGATCTGTGTTCATGAACCTGGCCCTCAGAACTCCTACTTGAGGATCTGAAGATACAGTCACATAATCTTAAAATGAAGTATCATAATCTGAAGATGCAGTTAAATAACCTGAAGAGATTAAATCACATAATCTGTAAGAATAAGATATTACCAGACAACACAACCAGCTTGGATAGGGAAAGTACATCTTCTTCCCCCGCAGTTTTTAAGCAGAAATAAAGATATATTTGAGTCAGGTAGGTGCGATTTTTGCGATTACAGCAAAGATGCAACACCGCCTGTTTCCTGTCCTACTTCCTCTGGTAGCTGCAACGCTCTGCTAGGAGGGGGGCATCTCAATAAGCAGAGAACACGTCCTCAGGATGGGGGCATCTCAATAAGCAGAGAACACGTCCTCAGGACGGGGGCATCTCAATAAGAAGAGAACACGTCCTCAGGACGGGGACATCTCAATAAGCAGAGAACACGTCCTCCCCCGTCACCTCCAGCCTGCTCTGACTGGATATCTAATGACTGCAAGCACATTTCTAAGATTCTTAGATGTTTATTAGATGTGTGCACTGATTACCTGCCCACAAAAGTAAATTCCTTGCTTGTGTACACTTACTTGGCAAATAAACTTCATTCTGATTCTGATCTGATAGGAGCTGATGAGAGGATAAGACTGTGAACTGGGTCCACCTTCCTGGTACAATACTGACCGCACTCACACCTGTCTGGTTCAGAGGGCTGTACGGATGCCCACAGATCAGCACCTATCACAAGCCTAAACAACCAGGAGAAGGGCAGGGGGAGAAGAGGGGAAGGAGGTCATCCTAGACTGTTGAGATGCAGCCTGCATGGTGAGGAGAGGATATTACAGTGCAGCTGAGGAGGATCGGATGACAGACAGACCTAACTCTGACCACACTGTTACTTCATCCATCATTACAAAACCCAGCCCTATCTACTCACGTCCTCCATTCTAATCACACGCCCGAACGACCATGTCACAGAGAGGACACGAAGACCGAGGAGAGGACAGGGAGGACCAGGAGAGAGGAGAAGAGAGAGATGGGCAGGATATAGGGAAGGAGGAAAGGCAGGAGGAGAGGAGAAACGAGAAGAGAGGAGGGAGGAGAGGACACGAGAAGAGAGGAGGGAGGAGAGGACATGAGAAGAGAGGAGATGGATGGAGGAGAAGTGAGAAGAGAAGAGGAGAGGCGAGCGAGGAGAAGGAGGAGTGAGGAAGTGAGAGGTGAGAGGTGGGGGGGAGGAAGAGGTGAGGAAAGGAAAGGAGGAGATGGAGAGAGAGGAAGAGAGAAGGGAAGATGAGAGGAGGAGAGAGATGAGGAGGCCAGGGAGAACTCACCTTGTTCTTCTTACTCATCTTGTTCTTCAGGTAGCTGAAGGTGCGGCTCACCTTGGTACCTGTTCTGCTCTCTGTCTCAGTCCTCAGTGGGCCGGGGTCCTCCTCCGAGATGCTGACACACACACACCAAGTACACACACACCAAGTACACACACACACCAAGTACACACACACACAAACAAAGAAGATACACACAGTAAAAAAGTTAGAGTGGTGTTGGCGCTTCTCACCTGTGCTCTCTGTGTCTATAAGCACACACACATAGTGGACAGTCTCTGTGTAGCAGGTGAGTGGTGGTGATGTAGCAGGTGAGTGGTGGTGATGTAGCAGGTGTGTGGTGGTGATGTAGCAGGTGTGTGGTGGTGATGTAGCAGGTGAGTGGTGGTGATGTAGCAGGTGTGTGGTGGTGATGTAGCAGGTGTGTGGTGGTGATGTAGCAGGTGAGTGGTGGTGATGTAGCAGGTGTGTGGTGGTGATGTAGCAGGTGAGTGGTGGTGATGTAGCAGGTGTGTGGTGGTGATGTAGCAGGTGAGTGGTGGTGATGTAGCAGGTGAGTGGTGGTGATGTAGCAGGTGTGTGGTGGTGATGTAGCAGGTGAGTGGTGGTGATGTAGCAGGTGTGTGGTGGTGATGTAGCAGGTGAGTGGTGGTGATGTAGCAGGTGAGTGGTGGTGATGTAGCAGGTGTGTGGTGGTGATGTAGCAGGTGTGTGGTGGTGATGTAGCAGGTGAGTGGTGGTGATGTAGCAGGTGAGTGGTGGTGATGTAGCAGGTGAGTGGTGGTGATGTAGCAGGTGAGTGGTGGTGATGTAGCAGGTGAGTGGTGGTGATGTAGCAGGTGTGTGGTGGTGATGTAGCAGGTGTGTGGTGGTGATGTAGCAGGTGAGTGGTGGTGATGTAGCAGGTGTGTGGTGGTGATGTAGCAGGTGAGTGGTGGTGATGTAGCAGGTGAGTGGTGGTGATGTAGCAGGTGTGTGGTGGTGATGTAGCAGGTGAGTGGTGGTGATGTAGCAGGTGAGTGGTGGTGATGTAGCAGGTGTGTGGTGGTGATGTAGCAGGTGTGTGGTGGTGATGTAGCAGGTGAGTGGTGGTGATGTAGCAGGTGTGTGGTGGTGATGTAGCAGGTGTGTGGTGGTGATGTAGCAGGTGAGTGGTGGTGATGTAGCAGGTGAGTGGTGGTGATGTAGCAGGTGAGTGGTGGTGATGTAGAAGGTGAGTGGTGGTGATGTAGCAGGTGAGTGGTGGTGATGTAGCAGGTGAGTGGTGGTGATGTAGCAGGTGTGTGGTGGTGATGTAGAAGGTGAGTGCATCTCACCTGTACTCTATAGACCCGGACGTGCTGGAGAACGACCCCGCTCCTATAGGATGAACACAGAGAAGTCAGGAGAAGAGCTAGGCCAATAGCAGTCCAGGGTTCCAAACCGTGTTTTGGATGGCGTTTTGCTGAGTCACGTTTACACAACAAATACAACCAGTAAGTAGCGTAAACTTCTGTAAATAACAATCTGCTCAAGCTTCTCATGACAGATATCTATTCCAGTAGGTCTTCGCTAAATACACTTTCGAGAAATGACTAGTTCCTAGCTGTGGCAGAGTTTATAGGCTAGGCAAATGATTACATTGCGGCTTCATCATGTGACATCCTCGTAAACATGAAGCATTATGAGGTCATAGCGTGTTGTCAGTGGGGGACCTAGTGAGGAAGGTTAAAGGTCAAACGACACTTAACAGGTTCACGACACGACTGATTAACTAGAGTACAACAGCACACACACAAACACACACACAGTACTGCAGCACAGCAGGACTGCACATTTCCTCCTAATATGATGTAACTACACAACTGGGGAGGAAAAGCCGGGCACTGTTACACAATAATAACCAGACACTGTAACAGTGTAAACAGCCAGACACTGTAAACAGCCAGACACTGTAACAGTGTAAACAGCCAGACACTGTAAACAGCCAGACACTGTAAACAGCCAGACACTGTAACAGTGTAAACAGCCAGACACTGTAAACAGCCAGACACTGTAACAGTGTAAACAGCCAGACACTGTAAACAGCCAGACACTGTAACAGTGTAATCAGCCAGACACTGTAAACAGCCAGACACTGTAACAGTGTTAACAGCCAGACACTGTAAACAGCCAGACACTGTAACAGTGTAAACAGCCAGACACTGTAAACAGCCAGACACTGTAAACAGCCAGACACTGTAACAGTGTAAACAGCCAGACACTGTAAACAGCCAGACACTGTAACAGTGTAAACAGCCAGACACTGTAAACAGCCAGACACTGTAACAGTGTAAACAGCCAGACACTGTAACAGTGTAAACAGCCAGACACTGTAAACAGCCAGACACTCTAACACTGTAAACAGCCAGACACTGTAACACTGTAAGTGTAAACAGTCATACACGGCAACACTGTAAACCGCCAGACACTGTAACACTGTAAACAGCCAGACACTGCAACACTGTAACACTGTAAACCGCCAGACACTGTAACAATGTAAACAGCCAGACACTGTAACAGTGTAAACAGCCAGACACGGTAACAATGTAAACAGCCAGACACTGTGACAGTGTCTAGTGGATATTCTTCTTTATATTATCCTGAAACTATTTCTTTACAAGACTCTGTGGAGCGAGGGTGGGGGCAGCCCGTACAGTTCTGAAGGAAACACGATCCCTTTCAGCATCTGTGAAGCCCAAAAGGAACACTTTGAAATGTGTTTATGTGGATTTCAAACAAGGGAAAGAATGGTGGAGGAATGAGTTGACCTCCAGTGGAAAAACTGAGAAACACGAAGAGAAAAGCTTCCTGGAGAGAGAAGGGAGAGCCAGCCCAGATATGAATGGAGGGAATGTGTGAACAGAGGAGGAGAGGAGAGAGGAGGAGAGAGGAGAGGAGGAGAGAGGAGAGGAGGAGAGAAGGGAGGAGAGGAGAAGGGAAGAGAGGGGGAAAGGAGAGAGGAGGAGAAGGGAGGAGAGGAGAAGTTATGTCCAGTCACATGGTGGGTTCCTCCAGACCGAAGAACAGCCTGGCCTCACGGCTGTTCCCACAGATGACTGTAAGTCTTAAATAACCACAGAGGAAGTGATGATGATGAGGATGATGGTGATGATGATGTTTCCAGATGTTCCACTGGATGCAAGACAGAGTTCTCTTTGCTCAGCACCAGCAAGCTGCAGCCTGGTTTTCAGTCGCCAGCAGAGAGAGAGAGAGAGCAGAGAGAGAGAGAAAGAGCAGAGAGAGAGAGAGAGAGACCAGAGAGTAGCAAGAGGGAGAGCAGAGAGAGAGAGAGACCAGAGAGTAGCAAGAGGGAGAACAGAGAGAGAGAGAGAGGGCGCTGGACGAAACATCCTCGACAGCCGTGATAGATAGGAGGACGTCTGAGCAGATAACACTTATCTGTTTGAATGAAACTGTAAGATCAGACTCATCAGGTTTTGTCATAGCAAAGCTCTAAAATGCTGCGTCTGTCTGACTCAGTCTCAGAGATGCAACGTACTGCAGCACTGGAGGAAGCTGCACCCCCCCCTGATGCCCCAACCTGGGCTGGGCTGAGGAAGGCAGGGTCTAGTCCCGGGTTAGACCAGACTAGACACAGTGTTACGGTGTCAGGAAGTGGATTAAAGGGACAGCACACCCATTTACAGTGACAGGGAATGGATTAAAGGGATAGTACGTCCATTTAGGCAACACGCAGTAACGTAGGAAGCTAGCAGGGCAGGACGGGCCACGCAGGGAATTCTGGGTACTTACGCACACCCTCCTCCTCGTCACTGGAGGAGGAGCCAATAGAAAAGAGCGTTTTGGGCTTTGGGAGGAGGAGCGGGGAGATGCTGAAGGAGAAGGAGATGCGTCTCCTGGGTCGTGGGCTTCTGCTGGCTGGGTCACCAGGGTCACAGACAGGAGACACAGGGTTAACACAGGGGAGTCAGGTGGCTGAGCGGTGAGGGAATCAGGCTAGTAATCAGAAGGTTGCCAGTTCGATTCCCGGTCATGCCAACTGACGTTGTGTCCTTAGGCAAGGCACTTCACCCTACTTGCTTCGGGGGAATGTCCCTGTACTTACTGTAAGTCGCTCTGGATAAGAGCGTCTGCTAAATGATTAAATGTAAATGTAAATGTTAACAGCTACACAGGAACCCAGAGGTCCCTGAGGGGGGGGTCACCCTGCAGGTGGGGGGGGCAGGACCTTGGCACAGCCCACTAGAGGACCTGAGAGAGACCATGCTAGATGTCTGTTCCGTATGTGTACAGCTAAAGGGCATGCTTGGGCTGTTTTATACACACAGCTGGATTATCTACCGGAACACTCTAGAGATCCAGAAGAGAAGCTGGAGCACCCTGAGAGAGGAAAGGAGAGACAGAGAGAGACAGAGACAGTGAGTGAGAGAGTGAGAGAGAGAGAGAGAGAGAGAGAGAGAGAGAGAGAGAGAGAGAGAGAGGAACGAGAGAGAGAGGAACGAGAGAGACAGGAAACAGAGATAGAAGGACAGGAGACTCACCGTCCAACTCCCTGTGGCTGATGGTTACCATGGAGATGGACTTGGTGAGGGGAAGGGGCATGGAGGAGCAGCTGTGTCTGGTGGTTAGCACTCTGACTGACCTCTGGAACACACACACACAGGAGAGACAATCAGGATGGTGTGTGTGAGCGTGTGAGTCTCTGTATGCGTGTGTGTGTGGCGGTATGCGTGTGTGTGTGTGTGTGTGTGTGTGTGTGTGTGTGTGTGTACCTGGCTGTCCAGGCTGCTAGCGTCTCCCAGGTCAGACTCCTCCTCGGTCAGGGAGACCAGAGAGCCTCTCTCCTCCCCCTCCAGAGGGGGTGCACGCCCTGCACACTCTCCCCGCTCTGAGGCCTGCTGGCTGGGGCAGGGCTGGGCTCCAGCAGCCCCCGGTGCTGGCAGACCTTCCAGACTGTAACTGACCACACAACAACAACATTCTGTTCTGTAACTCCATGAAACTTAGCATGAAGGTTACATTAACTACCATGTAACTACATAGCAACACATTACTGTAACGTTACATTAACTACACTGGTGGCTAGACACAGAACAGGACTCCCTTGTTAAACAGTGCAAACATTTGACCTGTCGGTGTACCAAGCTTACATCACTGCTCAGGAATACTTGGTAAATGTTATTTCTGATAACTCATGAATAACAATGCTTTCATAGTGTTTGTCCACTGACTGGCATACCTCCTGGTGTCAAAGTGTTCCTGGGCAGGGATAGGGCTGCTGGACAGACACCAACTCATACTGATGGATGGATGGATGGATGGATGGGGATGCGTGAAAGAGAGAGGAAGAGAAAGATGGATGGGTATTGAGAGTGGAGAGTATTCATGAATGACACAAAATGTAACAAAAAAAATGTGATCACCATATTGTATTGTAGAAAGGTGAGGATGAGGAGGAGGGTGAAGATTAGGAGGGGGACAAGTGGGAGGGGAAGGAGGGGGAGGAGAGTCCGGAGGGTGAAGGTGAGGGGAAGGAGGGGGAGGAGAGTCTGGAGGGTGAAGGTGAGGGGAAGGAGGGGGAGGAGAGTCTGGAGGGTGAAGGTGAGGGGAAGGAGGGGGGGAGGAGGTAACTACCTTCTCCTATGAGAGGTCGGCTTCACAGGTTTTTCTTCCAACTGAGTTCTCAAAGAACTGGAAAAGGAGGGATGGAGAGAGCGACGAGAAGAGAGGAGGGAGGGAGGGATGGATGGAGAGATTCAAATTGAATGAATAAATAAATAAGTAAATGGTTCAATGAATGACTGGGTATGTTGACTGAATGATTGAGTAGAAGCGGCTACTGGAGTTCATATGGGCAGAGGAAGTGATGTCATGAGGTTAATGTAACAGTACAGTCTCTCTCCCGGAGCAGCTTCTCACAGCTGTTTTCCCAGGTCAGGGTTCAGGGAGCACAGTTTGACCTACACTAAGTTTTCCCAGCATGTTTACTTTCAGACTACATTAAGATGTACTGTAGTACAGCATTCAAGCCCCTGAGGGGTAGCCATGGTTCAACACACACACACACACATTTATATAGAGACACACACACACAGACATACATACGTACACACATACAGTATCTGGTGTAGGAGTCATGTGAGGACAAGCTCTGAGAGAGGAACAGCCTCTAATACAACGGGTGTGTGCGTGTGTGTGTGTGTGTGTGTGCGTGTTCGTGTGTGTATGTGTGCGTGTGTGTGTGTCTCACCTGCGCTGGCCCATCTCTGTCTCTGCTGCGGGGTTCTTCCCTGGCCCCCAGCTGTGCCTGCGGAACGGAGAGAGAGAACGGGCGGAGGAGTGGAGGACAGCCGGGCACACCTCCGTCAGCTTGTCCTTCCTCTCCTCCTCCTCTCCTTCTCCTGCCGTCCGCTTGCCGCCTGTGGAGTTCCAGCCGGGCCAGGGGCCGCCAGACACGCCCGAGCCCGCCGACGGCCCTTCGGTCTGGGGTGAGGGAGGACCAGGACCCAGGCTGCTCACCTCCTCCATGGAGGAGCAGGACACTGACACCTGACTGGATCTGTCTCTCAGCCCACAGACAGGCACCTCTACCTGGGCACACAGAGCAAGCAGAACCCCTGTCAACCATGGAGCCTGGTGCTGGGGACAGAGAGTTCCCTCTGCTACACTTTCACCGTACACTTCTCACGCACGGCTAAACTCATAATCTTGTTTGCGACAAATCTTTACAAAGTGTAATTTTTACATTTCGGTATAAAAGGAAGCATTACAGCATAATGTGTGAGTGTGAGTATTCACCATAGAGGTTTCACTCAAAAAATTGATTTTTGTGTTTCTATATATAAAAAGTATTTGTATTCTACGTCCCGTCCGTAGCATCTAGTGTGTAGTAATGTATGGTTTGTTATTGGTTAGGTTTGTGTGTGAGCCAGCTATGTAGCAAGGCTTTTACGCACACATAAGCAGGGAAAGTTCTTATAAAAAGTGACATAACATCAACGGAATGCACACACACACACAAGTTCCAGGGCGGTTACACACCCAGCCCAGTGATGCAGCACTCCCAGGGAATGCCAGGGAGCTAACTGCTAACAGATGCTAACTTCTGTTAGCATAGCCATGTCATCTCATGGCTATGCTAACTTCTGTTAGCATAGCCATGAGATGACACAAGTTACCCCAGGCTAATGCAAGCTGGTGAATGAGATCTTATCAAAGGCTACTTCAGGTCAAATTTTTCAGGCTAAGATGTGCTAAACCAGGTCTGTTTGTTTCGTACCGTAGAGAAAGCACTTATGAATCACAAGGATTTAGAGTACAGTAAATATATGAATAATAATAAATAATACACTAAAAGTACAGAAGTTTTGGTGATGTCATCGCTTTTGAGTTGATACTGACTAAGTTGTACTGACACATGCATCCTGTTGAGCGACGTTGGATAATGTAATAATGTTGCTTTAGGACAGAACTGTTATGTGGTGATTTATAGTTCAAACCAGAGAAGTACTAGTAGTAGCAAAAGAAAGAGCGCTGTAACCAGCACTTTCATCAAACTGCTGCCTAAATAAAGATGAGCTGTCTTTGTGAGGTTCGTTTCAGGGGTGCAACACATGCTGACACAAGATAGTCATGGATGCTAGGAGCTAACGCAAGCTAGTCATGGATGCTAGGAGCTAACGCAGGTTAGTCATGGATGCTAGGTGCTAACGCAGGCTAGTCATGGATGCTAGGAGCTAACGCAGGCTAGTCATGAATGCTAGGTGCTAACGCAGGCTAGTCATGGATGCTAGGAGCTAACGCAGGCTAGTCATGGATGCTAGGTGCTAACGCAGGCTAACGTGTGCTAGCGCTGGTTGGCAGAGCGGTTTATAGGGTAATAACCATGCAGGGACGTTTATGGGGAGCAGACCATGGAAAGTCCTCCAGAACTAAATGACTCTGCCTGATCTCCCTCTCTCTCTCTCACACATACACACACACAATGCTTATACTAGGAGCTTGCTGATGATGTCATGTAAATGAGCGGGAAGGCAGAGGAAGCTAACCTACTATGTGTGTGTGTGTGTGTGTGTGTGTGTGGGTGTTTGGTGTATGTGTCTGTGTGTGAGTGTGGTGTATGTGTGTGTGAGTGTGGTGTGTGTGTGTGTGTGTGTGTCTGTGTGGTGTATGTGTGTCTGTGTGGGTGTGTGGTGTATGTGTGGGTGTGTGGTGTGTGTGTGTGTGTGTGTGGTGTGTCCCAGAGTGTTTACCTTCCTGAAGACACTGTCGTTCCCCAGCTCAGCTCTGACCGGACTGTCCACATCACTGGTGGAGGAACACAGGCAGGTGGAGACAGACACTTCCTCAGTCTGCCCACAGGGGGCACTCTGGAGCTCTGGAGAGAGAGACAGAGAGAAAGAAAGACGGAGAGAGAGAGAGAGAGGGGGGGAGGGGGAGAGGGAGAGAGAGGGGGGGAGAGAGAGAGAGGGGGGGGGGGGAGGGGGGAGAGGGAGAGAGGGGGGGAGAGAGAGAGAGAGACAGAGAGGGGGGGGAGAGGGAGAGAGGGGGTGAGAGACGGAGAGAGGGGGGGGGAGAGGGAGAGAGAGAGAGAGAGAGAGAGAGAGAGAGGGAGAGAGACAGAGAGAGAGGGGGGGGAAGGGAGAGAGGGGGGGAGAGAGGGAGACAGAGAGAGAGAGAGAGAGAGAGAGAGGGGGGGAGAACGAGAGAGAGAGGGGGGAGAGAGAAAGAGGAAGAAAAGAGGTCAAATATATTGCAGGTATTCATAACCTTTACATTTCTAAGCATTTAAAATACTCTGATCCTTTTTAATGTTGTATGGAATTTGTATGGTGACACCTCCTTCCATCCATCTGTCAAACTGTTAAAATAATAAACTTGGGACAATCTTTCACACAAAGGGTCAACACATAGAACAACAGACAAGTTAAACCCACTTAATGCTTAACTCCAATTATACCAGATAGTTAAACTGGCACAACACCGTGGATCTACTCTCTTCCTCCTGCGCTCGGCAGCAGTGTTGCATTGCTGACTGCAACCCTCAGGGGACAGGAAGCTGATGTCACCTCCTAATAACACATGAGATCATCTCTGGCCTGCTCTGAAGAAGCTGTTTTCAGCTCTCACCCCTGCAAACCCCTCATCATACCTCACCCCTCCCCTTACCTCCTCACCCCTACCAGCCCTCCCCTTACCTCCTCACCCCTACCAGCCCTCCCCTTACTTCCTCACCCCTACCAGCCCTCCCCTTACCTCCTCACCCCTACCAGCCCTCCCCTTACCTCCTCACCCCTACCAGCCCTCCCCTTACCTCCTCACCCCTACCAGCCCTCCCCTTACCTCCTCACCCCTACACAGTCCTCCTGGGTCTGCTACACGCTTGTCCAAAGTGGGTTGGGGTAGAAGAGAGAGGGTTGCAGAACTGTGTCTGTGTATATTTCTCATAATGAGTTGATCAGTTTCAGTGAAACTATTTGAAAGACATGTTTGGTCTGCCTCATAGCTCAGCACGTTTAGGACAGGCCCCTTCGTAGTACTGCGGTGGGCAAGTCAAGCCAAGCAACCCTGAGTATTGGAAAGCGTTTGCGTGAAAGTAATCGACCCAGGTCTGACAAACCTACCGTTGCAGTCATTCCCAGGATTCAGACGAGTATTACAAGTGTCTGAGAGTGGATCCTTTTACGTTTCGGTGACAAATAAAGAGCGAGGGCAGCCTGTCGGACAGGACTGTGATTCCACCCTGCCCAGAACCAGCCGGCTGGATAACACCCTCTGGCACATTTACAGTAATGCTGATCAATGCTGTCCTTGTCTAAGTCAACCTAATTAAAGCCACGAGCCTGGGGACTCCCTCTTACAACAGGACTGGGCTCTGCAGGCCTCAGTGCACCTCCCCCTCCTGTCAACCCTCTCCACAGGTCCGCACATCTCACAACTACCCCTCTCTATCTTTCTATCTATAACCATCCATCTCTTTCTTCATCTCTCCCTCCCTCGCTAAGCAGCGCTCTGCAGAGCAGGGTGTCTTAACGGGGAGCGACGGCGACTCAGGGGCCCTGCCTGGAGGGTCACATGACCCCTGCGTCTCCATGCTCCTCACGGTGCCCCTCACCTGTGCTCTCCTCGGGGGTGGTGGGGATCTGGACCGGGGCGTCTGAGCCGGGAAGGAACGGGTAGAAGGTTTCCTTTTCTCTGTGGATCTGGGGAAGAGAGAGACAGTATGACAAGGAGACAGTGTGAGAGAGAGACAGTGTGAGAGAGAGACAGTGTGGGAGAGAGAGACAGTGAGAGAGACAGTGAGAGAGAGAGAGAGAGAGAGAGAGAGAGAGAGAGAGAGAGAGAGACAGTGTGAGAGAGAGACAGTGAGAGAGAGAGAGAGAGAGAGAGAGAGAGAGAGAGAGAGAGAGAGAGAGAGAGAGAGAGAGGAGAGAGAGAGAGAGAGAGAGAGAGAGAGAGTGTGAAAGACAGAGACAGTGTGGGAGAGAGTGTGAGAGTGACAGACAGACATATGATGGATAAACAGACAAGAGTCAGAGAGTGAGAGAGCACAAGATCGGAAACATTTTTTATTTTGATTTTACCCAGGGGCTCAGTGTTAGGTTTAAAGCAATGATGCATAGGATAAAAAGTTGTGTAACAGTCTATTGAGCATCCTATCCTATCAGTCTTGTACACTTCCTGCTTCACTACAGATCGAGTCTTTCATATGACCAGCAGGAAGTGTACTTCACTGCTGAAGTGTACAGCAGTGAAGACCTCCTGTCCTCTCCTGTCTCCTCATCTCCCCTCTTCATAAATCACACCCACCTCTCGATCCACCAGACATGTGACCCCTGGACTTTACACACACACCATGAATGTGTGTGTGTGTTTTCAGCACGTGTGTATAACAAAGGCGTTCACCCTAATCACCACACACACACACGTGCGCACTTCCCAGTCCTGGCTACAGTTAGGTCATTGTTCCGCCCTTACAGCGCTGGACACAGGGTCCGAGTGTGATGATCTCAGGGGCCTGGGGCTCTGTAGGAGGGACCCTCCCTGGCCTCTGAGTCCCACACACAGCTGCTCCTCCCTGGGGACAAAACCTCCACGTGACCTGGGGCCCCCTGCCGGCCGCTCCGGCCAGACACAAAGGCTCTGTCCCAGAACACAAGGCCACTGTAGGAGGGAGGAACATGGGGAAGATGAGGATCTCCAGGACAGACCTTCTACAGAGCCGTACGACAGTGTGTCATATTGGTTCATACACACACACACACGCCAGACCTCCTCACAGACATACCATGTCAAATCCTCCATCGGGAAGAGACCCTGGACCAGGATGTTCATCAGTGTGGGGAGGGTCATCACTTCATCATGACACTCTCATCCCAGTGTGCTCAGCAAAACAGTGTCACATATTGGGCTAAAACTGTCAGGGGTGTCTGTGTGTGTGTAGGCGACACCTGCCTGTCTTTCCATCATGCCTTATCGCTGCCTGTCTGTCTGAGACAGAGCGAGGGGAGAGGTGCAAAGTTTCATTAGAAAGTCTCTAACAACCCAGACAGAGCTGAACTCACACATACCACAACCAAACAGTTCATTCTAGACCAACCCTCAGGACAGGGCTTTGGAATAGAAGCTCTATGGGCTCTATGGGTATAGATGCTCTATGGGCTCTATGGGTATAGATGCTCTATGGGCTCTATGGGTATAGATGCTCTATGGGCTCTATGGGTATAGATGCTCTATGGGCTCTATGGGTATAGATGCTCTATGGGCTCTATGGGTATAGATGCTCTATGGGCTCTATGGGTATAGATGCTCTATGGGCTCTATGGGTATAGATGCTCTATGGGCTCTATGGGGTATAGATGCTCTATGGGTATAGATGCTCAATGACTAAATGTAAATGTAAAAAGAGATGGCTATTTTTAGTTATCTTAGAACTACAGGAGAATGCTCTCTCTCTCTCTCTCTCTCACCTGCCCTCCCTCCTCCCTCCCTCCCCCCTCCCTCCTCCCTCATAGACCCTCCCTCCCTCCCTCCCTCCCTCCCTCCCCTCCCTCCCTCCCTCCCCCTCCCTCCCCTAGACCCTCACCCCTCCTCCCCCCCTCCTCCCCCTCCCTCCCTCCTAGACCCTCCCCCCTCCCTCCCCCCTCCCTCCCTCATAGACCCTCCCCCCCTTAGGTCTCTCCTCTAAACATACAGCAGCAGCTAAACCAGGAGCTGTTATACAGCGCTCTTAACCACTCTACCAACAGACAAATCCCACAGTGTGTGTGTGTTGGTGTGTGTGACGTCTGGTTGTGAAGCCCCAACCCCCCACCATGACACGGGGGTGACCAGAACAAGCGGAGTAGGTTGACGCTGTCACCCCCCATTCAGACTAGATGTAAAACACAGATGATGAGCCTTTGAAGCTGTTTGGAACAAAGAGCTCATTTGGCACAACAGCCCCACTTTAACATCCCAGAAAGCCTCAGCGGAGAGGAGCTTTTAACACTGAGATGCTGCCAGGTTCAAGGTTTCCAGCGCTCCTGGGCCACTCTGCTGCTGCAGGAGAAGCAGTCTGGATACGAGGCAGCTGTCACTGTAAACACGTCTAAAAGAGGCTTTTACAATACACAGAAGCCCCAGTGTTCCTAAACCATCCCAGTGTCCCATACTGTCCCATATCCTCGACACAAAACTCCCGCTGTGTCTCTGGAACTGGTCTCCCCTGGTCTCTCCCGGTATCTCCTGGTTGGTTCTTGGTCTCTCCTGGTCTCTCCTGGTCTCCCCTCCCCTGGTCTCCCCTGGTCTCCCCTGGTCTCCCCTGGTCTCCCTGGTTTCTTCTGGTCTCTCCTGGTCTCTCCTGGTCTCTACTCAGAGACATCTTTTCACAGCTGTAATCATATTCCCCTTACCACCCCACCCCCCCCTTCTTTCCCCGTTCAACAGAGAGATGGGAGAAACAGAGACGATGATGAGGAAGTTGATGA